>NC_071354.1:127036816-127201167 GCF_943734655.1 Sabethes cyaneus
TAAATAAGGACCCCTCCCCACTTTAGGAAGGGGGGCTCCTATACAAATGAAATGCAAATTTCTTCATAACTCGAGAATTAATCAAGCAAATGGAACCAAATTTGGCATGTGAAAGTTTCCTAGGGCATGAATATTTTCTATGGTGAATTAGAACCCCTCCTCACTTTAAGAGGGGGGGCTCCTATACAAATGAAATACGAATTTCCTCATAACTCGAGAACTAATCAAGCAAATGGAACCAAATTTGACACGTGGGTGTTTTCAGAGACAAACATTTTTTCTATGATGAATTGGGACCCCTACCCACTTTAGGAGGGGGGGCTCTCTTACAAATGAAATTCAAATTTCCTCATAACTCGAGAACTAATCAAGCAAATAGAACCAAATTTGGCATGTGGAGGTTTCTGGAGGCAAAAATATTTTCTATGGTGAATTGGGACCCCTCCCAACTTTAAGAGGGGGTGCTTCTACACAAATGAAATACCAATTTCCTCATAATTCGAGAATTAATCAAGCAAATGGAACCATATTTGGCATGTGGGTGTTTTTGGAGGCAACCATTTTTTCTATGATCAATTAGGACTCCTTACCTTTTTAAGAGGGGGGGCTCTCATACAAACGAAATACAAATTTCCTCATAACTCTTGAACTAATCAAGCAAATGGAACCAAATTTATCATGTGGGTGTTTTTGTAGGCAAGAATATTTTCTATGGTATATTTTCTATGGATTTCCCCACTTCAAGAGGGGGGGGGGCTCCTATACAAATGAAAAACCAATTTCCTCATAACTCGAGAACTGATCAAGCAAATGGAACCAAATTTGACATGTAAGTGGGTTTGGACGCAAGATTTTTTTCTATGGTGAATTGAGACCCCTCTCTTCTTTAGAAAGCGAGTTATGGCCCATCTCCCCTTTAAGAGGGTGGGCTTCCATACAAATGAAAGGCAAATTTCCTCTTATCTCGAGAACTAATCAATCAAATGGAACCAAATTTGGCATGTGGGAGTTTTAGATGGCAGAAATTTTTTCTATGGTGAATTACGACCCCTTCCCCTTTTAAGAGGGGAGCTCCCATACAAATGAAATTCAAATTTCTTTATAACTTGAGAACTAATCAAGAAAATGGAACCAAATTTGGCATGTGGGAGATTTTGGAGTCTTGAATTTTTTACGATAGTTAGAGACCTCTCACCCCTGTGGTAGGGGGATATGGACTCTCATACAAATAAAACAGAAATTTTTGCGAAACTCAAAAACTAATCAAACTCGAGAAATTCGAGACTCTTCCATAAAACATTAGTCAATACAAGACCACAAAAACTATCTATAGTAACACTAGATCAATCAGGATGAGACGGTCGCGAGTGTTGCCGGTGACCCGCCGTCGGAAGCGCCGCCCACTGGGGGGCTTGCAAAGCTCGAGATTGTGACAAAGATCATCCGAGATTCATGATTTATGTACAACACAGGTTAATTTGTGGCAATACGAAGTTTGTCAGGTCAGCTAGTATATATATATTTCTGTCTGTCTGTCTGTCCGTATGTTCCTTATAGAATCGAAAACTACTGAACCAATCGGCGTGAAAATATGCATGTGAAGGTTTTTGGGGCCAGGAAAGGTTTTAGTGATGGTTAGAAACCCCTCCCCACACTAAGAGGGGGGGGCTCCCATACAAATGAAACAAATTTCTGCATAACTCGACAACTAATCAAGCAAATAGAACAAAATTTGGCATGTGGGTGTTTTTGGTGACAAGAATTTATTACATGGTAAATTGAGACCCCTCTCCGCTTTATAAGGGGAATTATAACTCCTCTCCCCTTTAAGAGGGGGGGCTTCTATACAAATTTCCTCATAACTCGAGAACTAATCAAGCAAATGGAACCAAATTTGGCATGTGAAGGTTTTCGAGGGCAAGAATATTTTCTATAGTGAATTAGGACCCCTCCCCACTTTAAGAGGGGGGGCTCCTGTACCAAAGAAACACAAATTTCCTCATAACTCGAGAAGTAATCAAGCAAATGGAACCAAATTTGGCATGTGGGTGTTTTTGGAGACAAAAATTTTTTTCTATGATGAATTGGGACCCCTCCCCACTGTAGGAAGGGGGGCTCCTATACAAATGAAATACAAATTTCCTCATAACTCGAGAATTAATCAAGCAAATAGAACCATATTTGTCATGTGAGAGTTTTCTAGAGCAAGAATATTTTCTACGGTGAATTAGAACCTCTCCCCACTTTAAGAGGGGGGGCTCCTATACAAACGAAATACAAATTTCCTCATAACTCGAGAACTAATCAAGCAAATGGAACCAAATTTGACACGTGAATGTTTTTGGAGACAAAATTTTTTTCTATGATGAATTGGGACCTCTCCTCACTTTAGGAGGGGAGGCTCCTATACAAATGAAATACAAATTTCCTTATAACTCGAGAACTAATCAAGCAAATGGAACAAAATTTGGCATGTGAAAGTTTTCGAAGGCAAGAATATTTTCTATGGTGAATTAGGACCCCTCCCAACTTTAAGAGGGGGTGCTTCTACACAAATGAAATACAAATTTCCTCATAACTCGAGAACTAATCAAGCAAATGGAACCATATTTGGCATGTGGGTGTTTTTGGAGGCAACCATTTTTTCTATGATGAATTAGGACCCCTTACCTTTTTAAGAGGGGGGGCTCTCATATAAACGAAATACAAATTTCCTTATAACTCGAGAACTAATGAAGCAAATGGAACCAAATTGGGACCCCTCCCCGGTTTAGGAGGGGGGATCCTATACACATGAAATACAAATTTCCTCATAACTCAAGAACTAATCAAGCAAATGGAACAAAATTTGGCATGTGGAGGTTTTGGAAGCAAGATTTTTTTCTATGGTGAATTGAGACCCCTCTCTTCTTTAGAAAGCGAGTTTTGGCCCATCTCCCCTTTAAGAGGGTGGGCTTCCATACAAATGAAATGCAAATTTGCTTATAACTTGAGAACTAATCAAGCAAATGGAACCAAATTTGGCATGTGGGAGATTTTGGAGTCTTGAATTTATTTAGAGAACTTTAGAGACCTCTCACCCCTGTGGTAGGGGGATATCGTCTCTCATACAAATAAAACAGAAATTTTTGCGAAACTCAAAAACTAATCGAACTCGAGAAATTCGAGACTTCCATAAAACATTAGTCAATACAAGACCACAAAAACTATCTATAGTAACACTAGATCATTCAGGATGAGACGGTCGCGAGTGTTGCCGGTGACCCGCCGACGGAAGCGCCGCCCACTGGGGGCTTGCAAAACTCGGGATTATGACAAAGATCATCCGAAATTCATGATTTATGTACAACACAGGTTGATTTGTGGCAACGCGAAGTTTGTCGGGTCAGCTAGTTTATATATATATATATATATATATATATATATATATATATATATAGAATGTTTTACGAGTTGGGAAATCCGCTGAGCACCTTAGAAGATACGGTACTATCAGACACCGGAGAAGATAGCTCAGGGAGTGGGGTTTAGGTATCCCAACCCCCCTAATGGGGCGTGAGGATCCCGACCCACTAAAACCCTACTCAAGTCTCCAGCCTCAATCCCCCCTGGCACCACCTTATCGGTATTACTTCAGGGAGGGGCTATTGTGCTTAATGCACTCGCTTAGATAACTACTGGACTATGGTAGTTAGGCTGTTTATTCGCCGTTGATCGGCTCTCCAGTGGTTTTGTAGCTCGAGTACAATCTGGGTAGCAGCCGCATTGACCGCTCCCCAGATGTCCGAGCTGGAACACATCTTTTGGACTAAGTTATCCGGGGTAGTGTCCTGTCCGGTCCCTGCCATCATGTTGCTTCTCGCACCCGCGAAACGAGGGCATATGAAGAAAGCATGTTCTGCAGTTTCCTCAACATCCACGCATTCGGGACACGCGGTGAACTCCGCATGCCCAAACATATGCAGATACTGTCTGAAGCAACCATGCCCTGACAGAATCTGTGTCAGGTGGAAGTTGACTTCGCCGTGGCGCCTGTTGACCCACCCAGATAGTTCCGGGATAAGTCGATGTGTCCACCGACCTTTTGTGGAATTAGACCATGCCCGCTGCCATGTGGTCATCGAGGCCGATCTTGCGGTACTCCGTATGCCTCTAGTTCCACGTTGGCTGAAGCACTCTACGCCTTTGCTGATGATAATGCCAATAGGCATCATACCTGCTAAGACGCAGATTGCGTCATGTGAAACTGTGCGATACGCACTCGCCACTCTCAAGCACATGAGACGATAGGTGCTTTCCAGCTTGGCTAGATAGCTTTTGGTACCTAACGCCGATGACCACACCGGTCCGCCATACCTAAGTATAGACTGGACCACGTTGGCTAATAGCCTTCGCTTGCTGCCATATACCGCAGAGCTATTAGACATCATACGAGACAATGCCTTCTTGCAGGCATAGTCGACGTGGCTCCCGAACTTGAGCTTGTCGTCGACCATGACTCCCAGAAGTTTTAAGGACCGCGTTGACGAAATAGTGCAGTCCCCGACGCTGATCTTTGCTTGCTGTACCGACTTGCGGTTGTTCACCACGATAACCTCCGTTTTATGATGCGCTAGCTCCAGTTTCCTGGATCGCATCCAATCTTCAACAATGCTTATAGAGTGGGCAGCCGTCAACTCAACCTCTCTGATAGATTCACCATAGACTTCCAAGGTGATATCGTCCGCAAAGCCAACTATCACCACCCCTACCGGGAACTTTAGCTTCAACACCTCGTCATACATGACGTTCCACAACACCGGGCCCAGTATGGAACCTTGCGGGACCCCTGCGGTGATTGGAACGCACTTCTGACCCTCCTCCGTGTTGTAGCATAGCACACGATTCTGGAAATAATTTTCCAGGATCCTGTACAGCGACACCGGCACCTGGACGTTCCGAAGCGAATTGGCTATGGAGTCCCAGCTAGCGCTATTAAACGCATTTCTCACAGCTATCTAGCCAAGCTGGAAAGCACCTATCGTCTCATGTGCTTGAGAGTGGCGAGTGCGTATCGCACAGTTTCACATGACGCAATCTGCGTCTTAGCAGGTATGATGCCTATTGGCATTATCATCAGCAAAGACGTAGAGTGCTTCAACCAACGTGGAACTAGAGGCATACGGAGTACCACAGGATCGGCCTCGATGACCACATGGCAGCGGGCATGGTCTAATTCCACAAAAGGTCGGTGGACACATCGACTTATCCCGGAACTATCTGGGTGGGTCAACAGGCGCCACGGCGAAGTCAACTTCCACCTGACACAGATTCTGTCAGGGCATGGTTGCTTCAGACAGTACCTGCATATGTTTGGGCATGCGGAGTCCACCGCGTGTCCCAAATGCGTGGATGTTGAGGAAACTGCAGAACATGCTTTCTTCATATGCCCTCGTTTCGCGGGTGCGAGAAGCAACATGGTGGCAGGGACCGGACAGGACACTACCCCGGATAACTTAGTCCAAAAGATGTGTTCCAGCTCGGACATCTGGGGAGCGGTCAATGCGGCTGCTACCCAGATTGTACTCGAGCTACAAAACCACTGGAGAGCCGATCAACGACGAATAAACAGCCTAACTACCATAGTCCAGTAGTTATCTAAGCGAGTGCATTAAGCACAATAGCCCCTCCCTGAAGTAATACCGATAAGGTGGTGCCAGGGGGGATTGAGGCTGGAGACTCGAGTAGGGTTTTAGTGGGTCGGGATCCTCACGCCCCATTAGGGGGGTCGGGATACCTAAACCCCACTCCCTGAGTTATCTTCTCCGGTGTCTGATAGTACCGTATCTTCTAAGGTGATATATATATATATATATACTAGCTGACCCGACAAACTTCGTATTGCCACAAATTAACCTGTGTTGTACATAATCATGAATCTCGGATGATCTTTGTCACAATCTCGAGTTTTGCAAGCTCCCCAATGGACGGCGCTTCCGACGGCGGGCCACCGGCAACACTCGCGACCGTCTCGTCCTGAATGATCTAGTGTTACTATAGATAGTTTTTGTGGTCTTGTATTGACTAATGTTTTATGGAAGAGTCTCGAATTTCTCGAGTTCGATTAGTTTTTGAGTTTCGCAAAAATTTCTGTTTTATTTGTATGAGAGTCCATATCTCCCTACCACAGGGGTAAGAGGTCTCTAACTATCATAAAATAAATTCAAGATTCCAAAATCTCCCACATGCCAAATTTGGTTCCATTTGCTTGATTAATTCTCAAGTTATAAGGAAATTTGAATTTCATTTCTATGGGAGCTCCCCTCTTAAAAGGGGAAGGGGTCGTAATTCACCATAGAAAAAATTTCTGCCATCTAAAACTCCCACATGCCAAATTTAGTTCCATTTGATTGATTAGTTCTCGAGATAAGAGGAAATTTGCCTTTCATTTGTATGGAAGCCCACCCTCTTAAAGGGGAGATGGGCCATAACTCGCTTTCTAAAGAAGAGAGGGGTCTCAATTCACCATAGAAAAAAATCTTGCGTCCAAAACCGCTTACATGTCAAATTTGGTTCCATTTGCTTGATTAGTTCTCGAGTTATGAGGAAATTTGTTTTTCATTTGTATAGGAGCCCCCCCCCCCCTCTTAAAGTGGGGAAATCCATAGAAAATATACCATAGAAAATATTCTTGCCTACAAAAACACCCAAAGTATAAATTTGGTTCCATTTGCTTGATTAGTTCTAGAGTTATGAGGAAATTTGTATTTCGTTTGTATGAGAGCCCCCCCTCTTTAAAAGGTAAGGGGTCCTAATTCATCATAGAAAAAATGGTTGCCTCCAAAACACCCACATGCCAAATATGGTTCCATTTGCTTGATTAGTTCTCGAATTATGAGGAAATTTGTATTTCATTTGTGTAGAAGCACCCCCTCTTAAAGTTGGGAGGGGTCCTAATTCACCAAAGAAAATATTTTTGCCTCCAGAAACCTGCACATGCCAAATTTGGTTCTATTTGCTTGATTAGTTCTCGAGTTATGAGGAAATTTGTATTTCGTTTGTATAGGAGCCCCCCCTCTTAAGGTTGGGAGGGGTCCTAATTCACCATAGAAAATATTCTTGCTCTCGAAAACTTTCACATGCCAAATTTGGTTTCATTAGCTTGATTAGCTCTTGAGTTATGAGGAAATTTGTATTTCATTTGTATAGGAGCCCCCCCTCCTAAAGTGAGGAGGGGTCGCAGTTCATCATAAAAAAAATTTTTGTCTCCAAAAACATCCACGTGTCAAATTTGGTTCCATTTGCTTGATTAGTTCTCGAGTTATGAGGAAATTTGTATTTCGTTTGTATAGGAGCCCCCTCTCTTAAAGTGGGGAGAGGTTCTAATTCACCATAGAAAATATTCATGCCTTAGAAAACTTTCACATGCCAAATTTGGTTCCATTTGCTTGATTAATTCTCGAGTTATGAGGAAATTTGCATTTCATTTGTATAGGAGCCCCCTTCCTAAAGTGGGGAGGGGTCCCAATTCATGATAGAAAAAATTTTTGTCTCCAAAAACACCCACGTGCCAAGTTTTGTTCCATTTGCTTGATTAGTTCTCGAGTTATGAGGAAATTTGTATTTTGTTTGTATAGGAGCCCCTCCTCTTAAAGTGGGGAGGGGTCCTTATTTACCATAGAAAATATTCTTGCCCTCGAAAACTTTCACATGCCAAATTTTGTTTCATTTGCTTGATTAGTTCTTCAGTTATGAGGAAATTTGTATTTCATGTGTATAGGATCCCCCCTCCTAAAACGGGGAGGGGTCCCAATTCATCATAGAAAAAAAATTTGTATCCAAAAACACCTACATGCCAAATTTGGTTCCATTTGCTTAATTACTTCTCGAGTTATGAGGAAAATTGTGTTTCTTTGGTACAGGAGCCCCCCCTCTTAAAGTGGGGAGGGGTCCTAATTTACTATAGAAAATATTCTTGCCCTCGAAAACCTTCACATGCCAAATTTGGTTCCATTTGCTTGTCACTAAAAAATGCAACAAACTAATGTAATACTTTATTTTTTGCCCCTTCACATTTCGAAAATTTTCAAAGGGGGGGGGTGGCATAAACTTTTTTTCAAATTTGTATAAGCCTAATTGCACGTTGAAATTCATGTGTAAGATCTTTTGGTAACGCCGTGTCTATTTTTATCAGTGTAGGCAAACGTCAGCAAGCTCAATGTCGCAGTGGTTAGAGAGCCTTAGAGAGTCGCCATCTTAAACCGAAAATTCCAATCGAACAGAATCAGTTGTCAAAAGTAAGTCCAATCGAACATGAGACTTGTCAAAACACCGATTAGAGAGCCTTAAAAAGAGTAACGACTAGAGAGCCTGTTATAGATAGAGAGACGCTTTCTCAAATCAAGAATAATTTTTAAGCAGATTTTTCTAACTTTTTAGCATCTTTATATGAATTATTCAAAATAAAAGCCTCAGAGAAAGATTTCTTGAGTATGTTATTATTATATATAGCATCGAGAAACTCGAAATCTTCAATTTAAATCGCTGGTTCTCAAAAGAATTAGCGATAACAGACAACAGCAGCATAACTATTTACGGTACGACCATTAACTGTGGTAAAATTATCATAAAAAGGAATTACATATCCAGATTTTATAAAAGTTATTTATTCCAAATGATTGTTGATCACAGAATAATCTGTGCGTGCGGCAACACTGACATACGCAGCTGCATTGTTGCTAGATTATTTGTTTCAGATGGCGACTCTCTAAGGCTCTCTAGCAGTGGTCATGTAAAATAGTCAAGGGGTTTCCAGCAAGGGAGCAAGGCGTATTAGTGCGTAGTAACCAGAGATTACTTTTGTAATCATTTATCAATTAATTAGGTAATCAAAGGTAATCAGTATAGTATTGTCAATTGCAAGGAAAATTGTACCATCCAAAGTGCGATATCGCTCATAAAAGTGCTATTTTGCATTAAATCGTTTCGGTATCTTCGGCGCACTTTTTCGTTATCTTCCAAGCAATAAGTGCGCCGAAGAGACCGAAACGATATAAGCTAAAATAGCACTTTTATGAGCGATTGCGCACTTTCCACTTCGGACGGTACAATTCTTCTTGCGATTGACTATAATCAATGATAATCTTAAGTAATCATTGGTAATCACGACTAATTTTTAGTAATCATGGGATTGATTACTGGTAATCAGAGGTAATCAGTAACCAAAAGTAACTTTTTTCTAAGGTGCGTAGTAATCACTGCTGTTGGAAACCCCTTGAATACAGTATAGATCATTACACGGGAGCTCCTAACCACACTTTTTTGACAGCACTTGGTGGTTTGTTTACGTGGTGTTCAATTTTGAATTGAGTTTTCTATCTTTGTCCGGCAGATAATGATAGAAATTTATAGTTTTTATTGAAGAGAAAGTGCCTTACATGCATTTTACAGAAATTGATGCAGTAATCCTTCACAAAATTTCAAATCGAAGCTGCTGGATGTGACAAAAACATGTAAACAAACCACCAAGTGGTGTCATTTGACGGCAAAATGACGTCATCGCAAAATGATCTATAAGATTTTGCAAGGGGACGTCACGAATGAACGCAATTCATCCAATTGACGTCCACTTGTGGTTTGTTTACTACTTGTTAGCCAAATACGATATGCATAAATTGAAGTTAAACGTTTTAAAAGCGTATTGTCCAGTAGTGTCGCCCTCCAAACCGCTAAGAATGGCAGTTTTTGTGCTTTTCTGACTTGCCATTAAGGCTTTAAGCAATATTCACTTTCAACATGTTAACCCACGATCCAAACAAACCACTAACAGACGTTAAAAAGCGAGGTTATGCTCGCCCGTGCAAAACCTTATTGAATTTCCGTTGGAATACTCACATATGTGAATTACTGACTGAAATTATCCAAGACCAAGCCTGAATTGATCGGCAAATGAGTAGACTTCCACAAGGAAACATTTCTAAGCTGTACACTGTACACTGTATGTACTGTATGTCTCCATTTGCGATTACGAAACTAAAAGAGATTTTTCAGCCTGTTCGCACTTACACGAAATCCCATGCCGAACGGAACTGTCATTCCATAAATGATGACAAAAGCCAAAGTAAATTGATATATACCAGGTATGTGACCATCGAGGGTTGCATCAGTGTGTGTAGAAAGAAGAAGAAATAGTTCTGAAATATGGAGGAACTTGCATGAAAATTAAAACTAAATTAATTGTAATTAATGAATGCAGCTATATTATTCCAGAGAAATATTTGAACATTTACAATGAAATGTAAGGAATATATTTTAAAGTCATTTGCACTTGTAGCCTTCTTGAATTATGCGTATAAAATTTGATAACATGGGTGACTAACTATTTCGATGTGCATTTGAAAAATGAATTAATGTTTCTAATACTTCACGATCAATACGGTATACGGTTGCTTAAATTAAAACACGTTCCGTCCAACATTTTGCTTGCATGGTGCTCTTGAATATCTGCCTCTGATATCTTCTTTTAAATAATACTTTTATTCGAATAGATGCTTGTGCTACTGCTTGAAAATTCTTAAGTTGAATTCACTGTTCCAAGATGATACCTTTTTATCATAAATTTGCCAGCTCACGTTGTTTGATATATATGCTCTAGAGTGACTATATACAGAGTGGCGACAATGTCAAAATTGGAATGATAATTATCTGTCAGTGTCATTCCAATCGAGCAGACAACCTATCCAACGCGTATGCAGGAAAGAGAAAGAAAAACCTAGGATAAACCGCATTGCATACATTTGGGATGACTTGGCGCCACTCTGTATATAGTCACTCTAATATGCTCTTGTCTCAACACTACGTAGAAAACCATAAAAAGCAATCTTAGATTGCTACAAAACAGTCTTAGATGATAATTAACACTTTAAAAGCTTACCAGAAATCAGACGAAAAATATCGCGGGCGGATTACAATGTTGCTCATGCTGCTTATTGAACAATCATGTCCGAACATTTTAAAGAATTTCTTTTTTGTGTTACTACTTGTAGGAAAGCGATATAAGGACATTTCTTTGAGACATCTTGATATCACTTTGACGAAAAAATGTCCGCTTGCAATTTGGAATGTTGCACTTCATTGTATTCATGAAAATACATACTAGAAATAATGTTCTAAGCATAAACATAAAAGCTGTAAGAAAAAATCAGAGGGGTTGTGTAAGAGACACGACCGCATATATAGGTGACGCAGGACTACGTAAGTCTCTTTGTAGTGATAGTAGCATATGTTCATGCTTGTAATCATTCGATTCTTCATGTATACATGCTATATGCAACATATATACATGCTACATGCGTTGTATGTAACATTTATCAAAGTAGTAACATTGCATACGTTCAATTCTCAAAAGATTGTGTATTTGAAAACAATTTAACAAAATCAAGAACACAAACTATTACCAAGGTTGCAGAAAATCGCATCCTAGCATTCAAAACGAACAATCTTTCACGAACGCATTCGGCAGTTTACTTGTCCGTTTGCATTCGTGAACGAAGCGAGCGATGTCACCAGTGTGATTTTTCATGAGCGATCGGTGTTAGATGATTGCTACTGCTATATTTCATTCTGCTTTGTTCGTCTCCGTTTGTTCCTTACGAGCCGATGCCGTCGGGTAGGAGTCTAGGAGCTCGCCTTCGCAGCAAATCGTTCATAATGAATAATCGGGACGAGCGCTCATCAAGATTGGAAGATTGAAAAAGACTGAACGTTACGCCGGGGAAGCATTTCTGATTATTCTGGTTATTCGAATCAATCTAAACAATTCAATAATGCCACTAAATCGCATAAGAATTAAAAAAGGTATCGTGCCAAATTTTTATTTGAGTTATGCGTAAATTATTTAATTAATCCTCTAATGCCCACCACCGCCTTTTGGTGGCCTCCGCTAGATATAGCCATAGGATTACGTCTTACCGCAGGGTAACAAAAAATTGCTTACGTCGGCATGATAGCTTTGTCGGACTTTTTAGGTATAATATTGTTGCAATTGTAGCAAAATCACTGATTAATTATATTTAGCCCATTTATGACCCATATTTATAAAATTTTTACATATCAAAATAGCGTCTCGATTACGGTAAAATAGGCAACACGCATTTGTTGTCAAATTCGAAATCCTACTGTACTCGTATTTATTAATGCAAATTTCCGTTAGATAAATGTCGTACTGCGTTATATATCGCATTTGTTAGTGTTAGCTGTAAATGTAATTTATTTTATCACTACCTAAATCTTAACGATTGTATTCAATGAGTCCATATTAATTAAACGAGCGAATTACTTTGAATTGTAACTTTTGCTATCTTAATAGTACATAGAAGCTGTTAATAAAATTCTTCAAGTAAGTTTTATTTTTTCGATTACGAATCTTTATCAGCAGTTAGGCCGTTACAAATTATTTTTCAATTCGATTAATCGAACGATTATGAACGATTAACGAGCATTATTCGGGCATTATTCTTACTCATTGAACTATTCGATTAATTCAATTACTCGTGCTGGCAGTAATCGATTAAAAATGATTCGAATATTCCACGTAATTGTAATTGAGCAGGGAAAAGCCCGCGGGAGTGGAACTGGAATAAGATTCCTGCTCCCGTAGGCATAAAACCTCCTCAGTATTTATTTTGCCATGTTTTACCTTTGTTATACTATAACAAAGGTTTAAAAATTGGTCGAAAAACAGGAAATTGATCCGAGGCCCGGAGGGCCAAGTCACATATACCAATCGATAGGGTTCGTCGATTTGAGCAATGTCTGTGTGTGTGTGTGTGTGTGTGTGTATGTATGTAATGATTTTTTCTATCGCCTGTTTCTCAGAGATGGCTGAACCGAATCGTTCGCTATTACTTTTGTTTGAAAGGTATTATTGTCTAGTAGATCACGACGTTTCGTTTAAAAGTTATAAGCAAAAATGTGAAAAATACGTGACACGGGTTTCTCTAGAACTACATGACCGATTTCAGCAATCTTAGTATCAAATGAAAGCTCTTATTAAAGCTAAGTTATTCAGGAATTTTTAATTGAAAACAAACAAGTAGTTTAAAAGTTATGCTTAAAAAACCTGTTTTGACAAGGTAATAATTATCGCCTGTTTCTTAGAGGTGGCCAAATCGATTTATGCGCTATTAGTCTCATTTGAAAGATAATATATCCTAATAGATCACTATTGAATGATTTCTTGATTGGACGTTTAATTTGAAAGTTATGAGCAACCGTATACACCACACCAAAATTAACAATAATTTATAATGATTTTAACCAAGATAATTTACCTAATTTCAATTATTTTAATATCAAACGAGAGGTTTTGACACTACGAATATATATGCAAAATTTCATAAGAATTGGTTGTAGCGGTCAAAAGATATTAACCCTCGAACACTCGCGCCAACTTTTGTAACACAGTTACTCGCGCGCACAATAGCCTCAAACTAAAGAAAACATGCGTACTAGAGTTTTGACTGGGAAAACTTGGTTTTAGGTTTATCGAACCTTTAGAATAGTTTCTTGAAATTAAAAGCTATATCGTCTGGTGGAATCTAAATTTTGATTAATCCCCCTAAAAGTGAATAAAAAAATATTTTTCTTCAGTGTCAATATAACACATTGATGTGTTCTGCAAAGTTATAGAGCATATTATTACAAGAAATTTTGCTAAAGACAGTAACCTTCCATCTCTGCAGCTAAGATAGAAAAATCTTATTTATTGTATATGAATTTGTAAAATCAGGTTTTATATTTTTGCCCTTTTTGTAATTGTAGTATGACTTTTTTATGTATTACAAAGTTGTACAAATGATAAAAACACACAACTTTGCTGAATATAGTATACCGCTATATTTGCTTGTTTAGGAACTGTAGACCTTTGATTATAAAAAATACCCTAATTTTGACTACGAATTACTCGACTACCAGCAGACGGATACATTTTAAACATTTTACATTGTGTAGTTTTGCTGCATACAGACACCATTTTTCCATATGGAGAAACGAGAGAAAATTCCACTTGGGGTCAATTGCGGTACACCTCGCTTGCTGATTACTTCGTTTCTGTGATGGCGGTTTATGCTGATCTATTTTCCCAACAATTTAAATTATTAATGCGTTGAATAATTATGACATTTTGCTCAGAATAAGTTTATTGAAGAATATACGTTAGTTAAACAACGATTTGTAACTTTATAACAATATGTCGTTGAAAAACCTACATGTGTTGTACAAAATACAACAGCGTGAGTAACCGAAGGTTAATAAAAATTGATGAAAATTATTCTAGAAAACTCTATTGATGTGAATCAAATAGAATGGCATTACAGGAAATTATGCATAGTTCAAAAACCTATAAACTAGAGCTTTACTAGGCAATGTATATGTTAAAGAATAAGATTTCCTCTTACAACTTACTTTTATTTGCACTTACTCAAATTAATAACAACTTACTTATCCTTACTCACCAATTTCATGAAAAAAGGATCTATCAAAATTTAAAAGTGTTCCTATTTTGTTCAAAATTTGTAAACTTATTCAATTTTCAAAAATTTTATGTAAACCAACGCATTACGCAACGTTGACCAATAGATTAATTATGTTGCGAAAACGTGTTGATTTCTATCTCAAATAGCAAGTAAGACCGTATAACAAAGGTTCCTTTCACCACTAGGTGGATTAAATCGGGTTTTTTTCATAATATTTGAATTTTACAATAAATTTTTCTTCTTATATTGAACTTTAACACTTCATAGTTTGTAATTTGATAAACTGGCGAGTTTGTAGCGGTGGCGGGACGGTGGGTTTGGGGCGGTGCGGTGGTGCGGCAGCAGTTTTGTGGCGGTATGGCGGTGGATGACGTGAAAATAAAAAGTAGATGAACAAAATATATTACGTATTTGTTTGACATCGATTGGCGCCCCCAGTGAGATAACTCTCTTTTAAGGGGGAGTGAAACAACAGGTTTAATGTGGCATCCAGGCGGTCTGCTTAGAGATAAGTGTGCATTTTTGTTCGAATTTGCGATTTTATGGCGTTTTTGAAACTTATCAGGCTGGTTAGTTCTTTAAGGTTGTTTGGTAAACTATTGTAGGTTTTTGTCGCGTAGTAAAGGAAAGACTTTTTGCCCATTTCGGTATTTGGCCGACTTAAGGTCAAGTTATTTTGGGTTCTTAGCGCATATCTATGGCTTGGGTTCCAAAACGTAATGTTGTGGTGGGCGATTGGATTCATCATGAGGCTTTTTAGCTGTACTAGGCATTGCAGGTCACGAAGGCCGGACACAGGTAATATGGACCGATCGGCTTGACGAAATAACTCAGCTGTCGAGAAAAGCGGTGGTTTCTTATATACAGCCCTTAAACTACGGTTCTGCGTTACTTGTAGGGAATGTAAGGAAGTTCTGCTCGCCGTTCCCCAGATAGACACTAGGTACTGCAGTTTAGACTGAACCAAAGCATAGTAGACCAGTGTTGCCACATACTCATCTGTACTGGAAGGTAAAAAAATCTTTTTCATCTGTACTTTTGCTTTCAAAAATCTGTACCAAAATCTGTACCACAAAGTTGGTTTGTTACACAGGGAAACCTGGTTTGTTTGCTTTAAAAAATACAAAAATCGCAAATTACTAATTTTTTTGATGATATTGGTACATAACCTTAAAGACAGACACGTTTTGTTTTGTTTGCATTCATGTCAAAAGGTGCTCCTTTATTGATTTCAAGTAACAAAACTGAAAGAAAAAAATTAGTTTTTGAAACCCAAAAAAATCTGTACCCATCTGTACTTTATGACAAAAATCTGTAATCTGTACCGTACAGAATCTGTACCAAAAAAATCGGAAAAATCTGTACTTTTCCAGATAAATCTGTACATGTGGCAACACTGTAGTAGACAGTGATTAACTGTTTGGTAGGAATAAATTTAGCTATCTTCCAGAGTAAACCACATGTTGAACTAATCTCTCGTCGCAACGTGTCTATATGATGGTTCCATTTCAAAGCGGGATCAAATATCAAACCGAGATACTTATATTTCTCTGTCTTTTGAACGGTAATACCATTGACCTTCAATTCAGGATGAACCGGAATTTTTAAGCGAGGAGAATGGAAAATCATGTATTCGGTCTTGAGGAGATTCAGCGATAGGAGATTTTCAGCAAAATATGTTTGTAATATTAACAGATCTTCTTGCATTTGATTTATAACGACGCATGGGTCAGTGCAAGGGTACGATAATGACGTATCGTCTGCGAACATCCGTGGTTTTCCACGCAGGGGTAACTTAGAAAGATCGTTAATGTACAGCAGGAACAATAGCGGTCCTAAGTTGCTGCCCTGCGGCACGCCGACAGTTAAAGGTGCAGGTTCGCTCAGTGTGCCATTTGCCCGTACGTACTGAGATCTTCCAATTAGATAACTTTTGATCAAATCATTCGCCGTTCCGCGAATCCCGTAATAGTAAAGTTTTTGTAAAAGTATTTCGTGATCGATGGTGTCAAAAGATTTTTTAAATCTAAGAAGAGGACTCCCATCATTTTCTTTGAATCCATTGCTGAGAAAATTTCATCGACTAGCTCGCTTGCTGCGGTCAGTGTACTCGATCCAGCTCGAAAACCAAATTGATGATTGTATAATATTCGTTTGTTATGTAAGAAACTTTGAAGTCTTGCAACTAACAGCGAATTGAATAGTTGAATTAATCGAACGATTAACGGACATCACTAAATATGGCATTCAAAAACCTACACGTGTTGTACAAAATGCAGCAGCGTGAGTAACCGAAGGTTAATAAAAATTGATGAAATTTATTCAAGAAACTTTATTGATGTCAATCAAAAAGAATAGCATTACAGAATTTTATGCGTAGTTCAAAAACCTATCAACTCGACTTTTACTACGCAATGTATATGTTAAAGAATAATATTTCCTCTTACAACTTGTTTTTACTTGCACTTACTGAAATTAGTAACAACCAATTTACCCTTACTCAATAATTTCATGAAAAAAACATCTATCAAAATTCATAGGTGCTGCTATTTTGCTCAAATTTTGTGAACTTATTCAATTTCCAAAAATTTTATGAGAACCAACGCACTACGCAACGTTAACCAATAGATGAATTATGTGCCAAAGACGTGTCGATTTCTATATGAAAGAGCATGTAAGCATGTATAACAAAGGTTCCTTTTACCACTAGGTGCATTAAATCGGGTTTTTATCAAAAAACTAGAAGGATATACCTCTCAAATGAATTAAAGAGCTCGTTGGTAGCTATCATCAAAAAATTTTTAAAATGTTTGGAAAAAAGTGTCTCAATGTAGACGTCTCTCCCATACTGGTATGTTTAAATATCAATGGCCAAATATCCACTGAAAACATTTTAGTTCTTACTTCTCACCGAAAAAGTCAAGAAGAATAACATATACAAATATGTATTTGTTACTAACATGTAAAGTAGTAATAAATGTATTCTCTACTTATAGCTGCTAAAGTCATAACATTATTCAAATCATCTTCCGTTGTAAACTGCTTCTTTTATTATGCTTCTAGTATTTCTGTCAATGTTAAATTATTTACAGAGCGGTTCATTTAAAAACTAAGTACATAGGGTGACGGATCCATATTTCGCCACTTTTATCCAAAAAATTTGCATGAAACGAAACAGAACAAGGTTCTATAAGTTCAGATATTTAATAACATGGAAATATTATACTTCGGACATTTCTTTTATTGATTCAATCATCATATTCATATTGCTCTTTGCATTGAAAGTTGGATTTTGAACACACTTGTCCAGTCACACATTTTGTAGGTGAGAAAAGTTGCCAAAATTTCGTGGGAAAAAACCATGAATCTTGGTTGATTTCTATTTAAATTCTAATGCTTACGTAGAGTTGTTAACGACGCAAAGAATAATATAAAAATAGTTTCTAAATACATAATTCCACGCATAATTCATAACTTGAATAAATATGCAGCATATATGAAATAAATGAAAAATTAAATACTATTTGCTTTCCCTTACAACTGGTACTGGCGCCACTGCTAAATCAAATGTCAGCTCAGATGGGAGAGTTGTAATGATGGGAAATGTCGGTCAAAATCTATAACGATTATTGATAAAGTTTCGTTATCGTTAATAATTAATAACGATAATATGGCAATATAAGCAAAAATACGTAAGAAATAGAACAAAAATGTTAAAATAATAACAAATCAAGAAGAAGATTTCACTTTAAACCCTCCAATTTTTGATATTCTTCCATGACGATAAAGTTTGATGGTATTATCGATATAAGATTACTAGCGATATTATCAGTAGCACACTTTTCATCACAGTTTTGAAGGTTGCACTTAATAACTGTGCAGTCCAATTGAGTGTGAAGAGCGCAATAGTAAATTGTGTATTTTTCTCGTTATACAGTGGACCCCGTTCGTTTGAACGATTCCCCATGCAAACTAACGGGGTTAGTTTTTAATTTGAACAACTGGTAACCCTAAATATGCTTGAACTTGTGTGAACTGGCTGCCCTGCTCTTTGTTATTGTTTTGGTGGTTTGATACAGTAGGCAGTTGCAAGCAACGAATATTCATTCTCCGATCGGCTTTCTACCATAATCGTTGGGAAAACGCAATGTGAAACAGATTAAACACGCTAGATCAGCCCAAACAAATCGTGTTTATGAGCATTGTCTGCATAAGCAAATGATGTCATATTGAGTATGACGTTTGAACCATTTTTAATATGCACGTCGTGCAAACCAACGGGGTTCAAATTAAAAAGTGTTCAGATTAAAAACGGTCAAACGAACGGGGGTCCACGGTATATCCAGCTTTTTACGCGCTATAATGGCGGACGCTATAAATTGTGTTCGTAATATGTGAACAATCTTTTTGACAACTCTGCATACATCAAAACTGGGCACTCTTCTCCTGTACGGCAGTGTTGCTCTTTCTTTCGTTTACGCAAAAGAAGGAAGGCAATAGTTTTGTTTACATTTCGCACAGTTTTGCTTTCCTTATTTGACGTAAACGAAAGAAAGAGCACGGTAGTGTTGCAAGAGAAGAGTGTCAGATTTGATGTATGCAGAGTTGTCAAAAAGATTGTTCGCATATTACGAACACAATTTATAGCGGCCACCATTATCCAGCTTTTTACGCGCTATAATGGCGGACGCTATAAATTGTGTTCGTAATATGTGATCAATCTTTTTGACAACTCTGCATACATCAAATCTGGCACTCTTCTCTTGCAACACTACCGTTCTCTTTCTTTCGTTTACGTCAAAGAAGGAAAGCAAAACTGTGCGAAATGTAAACAAAACTATTGCCTTCCTTCTTTTGCGTAAACGAAAGAAAGAGCAACACTGCCGTACTGGAGAAGAGTGCCCAGTTTTGATGGATGCAGAGTTGTCAAAAAGATTGATCACATATTACGAACACAATTTATAGCGTCTGCCATTATAGCGCGTAAAAAGCTGGATAGCGCGTAAAAAGCTGCCCAGGTAACCAATAAGCATTAAAATAAGCAGTAAATCAGTCGTTTATAAGCATCCCTGGCGTTTTATACTGCAGGTTGTTGTTTATCAGCTTTATGACTGCATAAGTGTTGTAAATTGGCATCCACAATTCTATTTAAATTCTTCTTGTTGGTAACTAGCTGCAAATAAGCATTGTCAGCACTATAAGAGGGCTAGCAGTAAAGTAGCCGCATATTTTGCCAAAATAGCATTTAAGTAGCATTTAAGGTAACTTAAATGCTTATTGGCTTGCTTTTAAATTGCATTGGAAATGCTTATTGGTTACCTGGGTGGATACACGTGCGATCAATGTGCAGATCACATAGATATTCTGGTGCTAATCAGTACAGTTCCATAAGAATAACACATGAATCATATTCAATGGTAAAACCATGAGTAAAACGCTTTGATATGACCTGATATTCACATCAACACATCGTGAAAGCCATATGAATTTCAAATAGAATGACATTTCATAATAGTTACCCTTTGATTAAACGTGTAAAACCAGTGAAATATTTATAAAAACTTACACCTTAATTTCATGTGGATTGCAACAGGATATGATCTAATGGTAAAACACGTGGATTTGCAATGTAAAAGAAGTGACTACAGTGGACCCCCGTTCGTTTGAACGATTCCTCATGCAAACTACCCAGATAACACAAAATCGTAATAGAAAGTTCATAATAAATCGTTTTCATGTCAATTTCACATTGGAATCGTATAATAATTAGAGTATGTCAAATCGAAGTGAACAATAAGTTGTTTTGCAGTCGTGCGTGCCTTCATATACAATTCATGACTGTGAATTATAAAGCAGTATAGACGAATGCAATATTTGATTATATCTTAATCATATATTCAGGAGTATTTAGTTGCGTGTTATAAAAACTACGCAAAAAAGCATTACAAATAATTGTCAAAGCTTTCACACGTATATCGCCTCCACTTTGGTACATATATGTTCTTATATGGCGTGAAATATAACTTTTTCGTTCAAATATGATTTCGCATATCTCAGTTGCAATCGAGATATACAAACCAAATGGTTTACTGGGTAACGGGGTTACTTTTTAATTTGAACAACTGGTAACCCGAAATATGCTGAAACCTGTGTGAACTGGCCGCCCTGCTCTTTGTTATTGTTTTGGTGGTTTGTTTTAGTTGGCAGTTGCAAGTGCGAATATTGCATTTTCCGATCGGATTTCTATCTTAATCGTTAGGAAAACGAAATGTGAAACTGATTAAACACGCTAGGTCAGTACAAACAGTGTTTATGTGCATTGTCTGCATAAACAAATGATGTCATGTTGAGAATGACGTTTGAACCATTTTTAATTTGCACGTCGTGCAAACCAACGGGGTTCAAATTAAAAAGTGTTCAGATTAAAAATGGTCAAACGAATGGGGGTCCACGGTACCATGTTGATTGAAGGTTTGTTGGAGAAACATGGTTATTTAACGTGTTTTCCATATGAAATATTTCATTTCACGTTAAATCGAAGGGAAACGCTTTTGATACCCGAATGATTGAAATATGAAACAAGATTATCAATATTTGCACGTTGAAATAGTATAATCAATATATATAGAATGCCAGTGTCGCTGCAGTGCGCGTGGTAAACATCACACATGTTCAGATAATGTATTTACATTATATATGCAAATGAGTGTGTGCCTGAGATTCATCAAAAAAGGAATCTCATTGTCAAACATTGACAACCAGTTTAAAATTTCAAATATGGCTGCCAAGTAATGTGATTGGAAACTTCGCTTGCTTCAAATTTCTGATAAAAATCGGTGCAAAAGGGCGCAGTTGTGGGATTCTATTCATCCGGACGAAAAGAAAAAGAACGTTTAAAACCATTTCACTGGTATAAAAACACAGCGGAGAACGCACTGATGACAGCACCAACCAGCGCACAGATAAATAACAATGAGCAACTTTGACAATGAAGTTCCCGATTCACAGACTTGATACAGATTGTTAGCATCATGTTTACCACAATGAGTCTTATAGAAAAACAGCGACACTGGCTCTACTGTTGAAATTCATGTGTAAGATCTTTTGGTGACGCCGCGTCTATTTTTATCAGTGTACGTTGTACCGTTGTACGTGGTAGAGTGACTATATACAGAGTGGCGACAAGTCATCCCAAATGTATGCAATGCGGTTTTTCCAAGGGTTTTCTTTCTCTTTCCTGCATACTCATTGGATAGGTTGTCTATTTGATTGGAATGACACTGACAGATAATTATCATTCCAATTTTGACATTGTCGCCACTCTGTATATAGTCACTCTAGTACGTGGTTGTGCTTATTGATGTCCGATTTTTTCAGTTAATCGATTAGTTAATAATCGATTACTTTTTAAGCGGCCAATAATCGACATCGATTAATCGGCGCTGCATAATCGATTAATCGAAATAATCGATTGGTTATAACCTTTACGTTACGTCCTCTAACGGGGCGGGATGGGTTTTGGGGCAGGGAGCAGTGACAACCTTCACTTAAGCGCCAGGCAAGGATTAACTTGCCGTGAATGAGCGTGTTTAGCGATACAATCCCGGTCCGGCTAGAATATGCCTCAGGGCAGGTCCAGCAAACGCTCAACTAACGAACGAAATGCCGACGAACCTAACATCGGTTGAATCCGTTCGGCCGACTCAACAGGGGGCAAGAGCAACCATCGGCTATTGCAGTGTCCCCTAGGCGTCCTACACTAACCTACTAACCAAAATGTGGTGGGTATAGCATACGGTTGGCTCTTCGGCGATCGGTTCCTACGATCGATGGTGTATAGGGCTACAGATGGTAGCAACTGCCTGCCGACTGACGACGGTCGCGCTCTCAAGCCCTAAGGGAAGACCTCCGTTTGAAGGAGGGTGCTGGTGGTTTGCTTCGTTCCACTAGGTAATCTAACCTCGCTTTAGCGCCTATATTTTCAACCCGTATTTTTTTTCCACTTTACTTCTACTTATTGTATCTTTTCCGAATACTAGTTTACTTCACTTTTCGTCTTCTCATGTATCACTTTGCGACTTCTAACTTCTAGCTCTTTCCAATCTTGAGTGTCGTCTCTTAGCTGGTTGTCTTTAAAATCGCTCATTCTCCAGACTGATTTGCCTGTCAAGCACAGGACTTTACGACGGGACCGACGATTCAGCTTCGGCTAGTTTCGCCAGGTTCAATAGGGACAATAGGGTTTGTTACCCTATTTATTTTGTAACCTCGGTACAGTCCCCGACATCAAAAAATAGCTTTGCGTTCCGTAGTACTGTCCACGAGTGTTTTGGAATGTGTAGTCAGACTTAGGCTAGTTACATAGAAATCGAGGAGACCGCATTTTTTGGTTTTTGTATAGAAAAAGACGAAGGATATTACCAAGTTTTCTAAAAATTCCTTACAAAATTCCGTGTCTGACAGACTGACAAATTTCGAATTATCTTTCGACGGTGGTACGGTTAATATCTAGGTTAAGTTTAGTTTGGTTTTTAGGCTTCAGCGTGGTATTTAAACCGGCCTACTGCGTGCAAACTGGATGATTAGAAGCAAAGCCTTGGGGTTAAACATCCTTTCTAAGATTTGACCTATCTTTATCGACAGACTTCACAGCCAGCTATTAGAGTATAAGACAGTTACGGGGCTATTGCAACAATCCTACTGACTCTATCTAGGAGCACCGCCTAGCTGAGATTTGAACTACGACTACTGGTTTCTTAGATCAGCATCGTACCTCGAAACCAACGAACTGGCTGATTGCGTGTGGGTAATTTAGAAGATACGTGCCTGCCACTGTAATAATTAAATTTGTTAGAAATTGTCAAACAATAAAATTTTAAATAATCCGGCATAATCGATCGGCCAGTTAATCGATTATGTAATAATCGGAACATAAAGCAATCGATTAAAAATTAATCGATTACTTTAGCTGATAATCGATTAGTTAGATTAATCGAGAAGTAATCGAACATCACTAGTTGTGCTCATCACTGATGATATTCTCTAATTGTATGGTCTAAGGGCATGTACAACACTGTTACTATATATGAAAGTTTTAAAATGAAACAAATTTAAAATATCGGCAACCCCAACAGAGCGTTTCAGTTCTATTTTTTCTAACAGTTGAGTTACAAAATTTGAAACTGGTATACAACAGTGTTCTATTTCTGCAGATATTTGAAACACGAGTAAAGCGGAGTTCCAAACAGATGGAATATTGTGCATGTGGCCAATAATAAGCAAAATACAAACTTTTGACAGTCAGTTGCTTCATAATCGTTTTCGTTCAGAATGATACAAGTAATTTAAACAAATTTGGGGTGTGTTTCGGCCGACGGGTATTTGTTTGGTTGTTTCATATTGTAAAACCTGCTGTTATACTCACATACGTATGCAGGTACGAAATTATAGCAAAGGATTCTAAATTTCGCGGCGGCAGCACTATTGCCACAGAGAACAGACATCCATTCAGGAACAAATTTTTCGGGAATTCTTGGATAAAATTTCAAATTAAAATCACCTAATATGCTAGTGTCACCACCACTATAGTTTCCCAACTAAATGATTCTTTTGATTTGCACACTGACAACCATTGGCTCCTCTGGCGCTAGTATATATGGACTATAAGCGTAATGCTAGCGCCAGAAGCTACTGTTTTACCTGACTCACTGCGAATATGCGTGTTATTGAAATAAAACGTCACCACGCGTTTTATTCGTTTATAACGCATATGCAGCTAATATCGATAACAAACGATTTTTTATAAGTTGTGCTTTTGTTATTGCATTTAACTTGTAAAAAGTTGCATAATTAACAATTCAGTTTCACAATACAATTATTGCGTACTACTAGCACTTGCAATATAACGTTTAAGTACGTTATTTTTAGTGATCAAAATCAACGATATTTTCGATACAAGGGCGATATTTTTCGAAACCTTTCGAACCAACACGATACCGCGAATACAACGCTATGCGCAGTGAGTCAGGTAACACAGTAGCTGTTGTGAGTTTAGTGTTGAATTCTAGGTGCCTTCAGCGACATCATCACTATAGTTTCCCAACTAATTTGACATAAGTTTTATCCAAGTGGGGACCTTTTGCTTGGATGTCTGTTCTCTGTGGTCTTACGTTAATACCCTAGACAGACATACAATTGTACCAGCGTTGTACGTGTACAGCGTTGTACATGTACAACGGAAGGGTGACAGACATACTGCTGTACCACAGACTAACAGACGTAACATTTCGACCAAATTTTCTAACAAAACATCGTTTCAATGACACCCCTAAAACTTGGAAAAAAACACTAGCATCACCTGGTGCAGTCTTCGCGCTACGCAAAACAGCTTGCTATAAATTTAGCTATGCTATAAATTTACTTGTTTATTATCTGACAACAGCGCCAGCGCAAGTGAGCGGCGTTCTCGCGCATCGACTGTTGTTTGAGTCTTGGCTGAAGTGAACATTTGAAATGATCGTTTTTATTGGCGATGGAATGAGGCTTCAGTGTTACGTCTGTTAGTCTGTGGCTGTACGTTGTACGTGGTTGTGCTCATCACTGATATTCGCTAATTGCATGGTCTAAGCGTTGGTTTTTGTTCTTATTCACGAAATGTAAACACAAATTTCAAGATGCCGAGCGTTTAGCGTTAAATCTTTGCCAAAATCTTGCAAAATAATAATTAATTTAAAATTCTGCTTAGTTTTTGTTATCACAACTATCAGTCATTGGCGCTGCGCGCAGTAAAAATCGAGCAGTTGTAGCTTCGTACAACCACAGATAACAGACATCCAAGCTAGGCTTGGACCGTGTGTAAAAACTTGCAACGGTTTTTCGCAAGTGGCAATAAGCAGTATGGTGGCACTGCGATCACCTAAAATGTTCATTCGAAGACATGAGCGCAAAAGCAATTTGAAGCCTGCTCACACTAACACAAAATCCTATATAGCTGGGGGCTCTAGTGTATATTAAAAGAAATCGACACCCGCTCGCTCATACAGGATATTTGTTTGGTTTTTGTAAGAAAAAAAGAGAAGGAAGTATTTTTGCTATTGTTTTCCCACAAGTTTTGACAATTCGGCATGGGTTTTCGTGTAAGTGCGAACAGGCTTGAAAATTTCATTCACTTTTGTAGTCACGAATTCGCGTTGAAAGCAGTAAAAGAGATTTCGTGGCTGCTCGCACTTACAGGAAACCTCGTAACGAACTGTCAACGTGTGAGTAACGAAAAAATCAAAAATATACTTCCCTCTTTTTTTCTCACGCTTGAACAATATCAGCAAAACCGCGAATCATCGATGTTTAGCTTTTTAGCGAGAAAAAAAACAGAAGGAAATATTTTACTTTTGACATCACGCACGCATTGCCAATCCACAATGAGATTTCGTGTGAGTGCGAAAAGAATTGAACATCCTTTTTTAGTTTCGCGGAAGGCTCTGCTCGCACTTGCACGAAATCTTAAACGGGAAGATAAACAAAAGGAAAAAATATTTCCTTCCTTTTTTGTCATGAACAAACCTCAAAATATCAGCAACACTTTGCAGAGCTGCCAGATATTTTTTAAAAGAATTATTCTTTATCGAATTTTAACGCCGAATCACGGAAACAATGATTTTGTGCATTCTGTTTCATCTATTTGGAATTATATTGATTTCTAATATAAACATATCTTTTAACCATGCCGTATTTATAATATATGTGTACAATATGTGGTAAGCTGAAAAAAGCGGGATATCTGGCAGCTCTGCCCAACACCAGCTGCAGGTATCGCAAGCGGGCGCTTCAATCACTTAAGAGAATGCAAGTGGCAATAAGCAGTTAGATGTCGCTAGAGTCATTTTACACACGGTTTGCGAAGCTTTTTGTTCTAGCTTGGATGTCTGTTATCTGTGGTACAACGGTGAAAGAGGTAGGTACAGAAACCACCGTTGTACCACTTTGCTTGCACGATTCTATCGTTGTACACGGTGACAGACATACAATTGTACAGGTACAACGCTGGTACAATTGTATGTCTGTCTCTGGTATAACCGAAAATGATAAAATTTAAATGCTGATTGCGTTTGTGAAAAATTTGTCCATGTTTGAACGGGCAAACACGAAGCAAGCTACCCTAGCATTCAGCTGATGAGCGAGAGAGAAATATTGTTGTTTTTCTCATCACTCTTGCGTTGACAGTTTCTTACGAGATTTCGTAAGAGTGTAAAAGAGATACTTTGACTGCGAGCAACCAGAACAGAGCTGTGCGCAACTGTTAGGCGCACAACTAAACCGACGAAAGAAAAATTTTAGATAATAATCGCAATATCTAGAATTAATTTAAAATTCTGCTTAGTTTTTGTTATCACAACTACCAGTCATTGGCGCTGTGCGCAGTAAAAATCGAACAGTTGTAGCACAGAGAACAGACATTTATGTTCATATATAATCTCATTGAAGTGGTGTGTAAAGCTTTTAAACAAAACACTAGCGACATCTCTCTTACGCTGCCCCACTTGCATTATTTCTATGTTGCCAAACATAAAGTATTTTATAGCTTTTTCCATATATTCGAATAACTGGCAACTTTTGTTAGTTACTGTAGCAACGGTCGTACCTTTGTTTATTTATTGAATATTAGTAGAATACCGCTGTTAAAAAAGATGATTGATTGCCAATGCCAATTCGTGCTTTAAACACCTTAAAATACATCTTAAATAGTTCTGTATGTAAGTTATATCACAGAGAACAGACATCCAAGCGAAAGGTCCCCACTTGGATAAAACTTATGTCAAATTAGTTGGGAAACTATAGTGATGGTGTCGCTAAAGGCGCATGAAATTCTACACTAAAATCACAACAAGCAGCAATTTCTTTCAGCAACGCCTATTTCATAAGCCTTTCTAAAATGCCATAAAATTAATTAATTCGAATATTTTCACTTACCTTAACGTAGATAAACAAATTTCTTCCAATATTTCGCTATCTAAATTCCGCCTATAGGCGTTTTTGACAAGCTATCGCCCGCTTGGAGGCGCTGCATAAAAAAAGTGATGAAAAGTATAATCGCTGTCAAGCTCCATGCATTTTTGAAAAAAGCTGAAATAAAATGCAGTTTTTGATTAACCCTTTTAATTGTCAGGATTTTAGATAGCGAGATATTGGAAGAAATTTGTTTATCTACGTTAAGGTAAGTGAAAATATTCGAATTAATTAACTTTTTGGCAGAAAAATGTTAATGTTTGATTTTGTACCGCATGAAACAAAAGTACATAGAGTCAGCTGCAAAGTTTACATATCCCGGATAGAGAATCGCCAATTATTTTCAGGCTTCAGTGTTTTCCAATGTGTTTTCAAATGCTAATGGATTTATTTTCGTGATTAGCATAATCTGCGCCAGGAACCAAACATATAACCTATCAGTTCGTAAACATAAATACACTTGCGAAGCTCTAATAATCTCCCGAAACAAAAACAATATTTCACTGGACGTTTGAGTTCTCCTTTCGATGTTTTAACTAGCGCCTGTCTGATCCGACCATCCGCCCCACAGAAGACTTTGGTCACTACGCCTCTGACCCAATGCTTTCGTACACTTTCATCCGCGATGTACACCAGATCACCTTCGATGATAGGGAGTGTCTCGTGATGCCATTTCGCGCGTTGGTTTATGGTAGGCAAATATTCCTCTATCCACCGTTGCCACAAACGATCAGCCAGAAACTGCGACCGCTTATAGCTATCCCGGAGCACTTGTGCTGCATTTGTTGACTCTACAATCGGATTCACGCAAACACCGCGAACAAAATGATTTGGTGTCAGCGCTTCTTTCGCATCTTGTTCCAAACCAACATATGTCAGTGGCCTGGAATTGATGAAATCAGTTGCTTCTGCCAAAGTTGTTAGCAAAATTTCATCCGTCATTCGTCGTCAAGCGCCGCCAAAGCCGCCTTAACAGAGCGAACCAGACGTTCCCACACCCCGCCCATGTGCGGCGCGGAGGGTGGGTTAAAGTTCCAGCGGGTTCTTGCATTGGTAAAGGTGTCTTCACAGTCAACCTCGATTTGTTTCAAAATTTGTTTGCTGGCACCTTGGAAGTTCGTCCCATTATCAGAAAAAAATTCCAAAGGACTTCCTCTATTACAGATGAACCGTCGTATCGCCATCATGCATGACTGAGTCGTAAGAGCATGGGCTACTTCGAGATGAATGGCTCTCGTCGTCAAGCATGTGAATAAACATATCCATCTTTTCTCTGATCTTCGCCCGACGGAGACCATTAACGGCCCACAATAATCAATCCCGGTAAAACTAAAGGGTGGTAATCCGGGTGTAATTCGCGAAATCGGAAGTGGAGCCATCCTACTGTTTTACCTGACTCACTGCGAATATGCGTATTATTGAAATAGAACATAACCATACGTTTAATTCGTTTATAACGCATATGCAGTTAATATCGATAACAAACGATTTTTTATAAGTTGTGCTTTTGTTATTGCATTTAATTTGTAAAAAGTTGCATAAATAACAATTCAGTTTCACAATACAATTATTGCGTACTACTCGCACTTGAAATATAACGTTTAAGTACGTTATTTTTAGTGATCAAAATTAACGATATTTTCGATACAAGGGCGATATTTTTCGAAACCTTTCGAACCAACACGATCCCGCGAACACAACGCATATTCGCAGTGAGTCAGGTAACACAGTAGGATGATCTGGTTGACATTTGTTTACCTTACACTGTATACAAGACCTTGCCGTACGTTTCAACTCTGCACGAAGATTTGGAATTCGAAACCGTTGCCTTATTTTATTTACAGCCGTTTCTTGGTTACTGTGCCCAACTTGATAATGGTAATATTCTAACAATTTAACGGTAACCGGATATCCCTTAGGAAGGATGATAGGGAAACGTAGCTCAAAAGGAAGAAACGTTCCACGCGCAGTTCTCCCTTCCATACGTTGGACGCTCTGTTCATCCAAGAATGGACACAAATTGTATAAAATGCTGGACTTTTCAACTTGTCGAAGATTTTGATCTGTCGCCTCACGGTTTTACCTTTGTTATACTATATAACAAAGGTTTAGAAATTGGTCGAAAAACACGAAATTGATCCGAGGCCCGTAGGGCCGAATCACATATACCAATCGATAGAGCTCGACGAACTGAGCAATGTCTGTGTGTGTGTGTATGTGTGTATGTGTGTGTGTGCAGCTCTTTTTCTATCGCCGGTTTCTCGAAAACGGCTGAATCGATTTGATCGCTTTTACTTTTGTTTGAAAGGTATTATTGTCTAGTATATCACTATTGAATTGCTTTGCGGTCCGACGTTTCGTTTAAAAGTTATAAGCAAAAATGTGAAAACTACGTGACACGCGTTTCTCCTGAACTACGCAACCAATTTTAATGATCTTAGTACCAAACGAAAGCTTTTGCTATCGCTAAACTTTTCACCAAGTTTTATTGAAAATAAATATTTAGTTTAAAAGTTAGCCTTAAAAAACCAACTTTGACAAGTTTCAAATGATCGCCTGTTTCTCAGAGATGGCCAAACCGATTTATGTGCTATTAGTTTCATCTGAAAGGTAATATAGCCGGATAGATCACTATTGAATGGTTTTTTGATTGGACGCTTAATTTGAAAGTTATGAGCAATCGTGCTCAACACAACAAATTGAACAATAATTTATAGTGGTTTTTACCTAGATAATTTATTTAGTTTCAATTATTTTAATATCAAACGAGAGGTTTTGACACAATGAATATATATGCAAAATTTCACAAGAATTGGTTTTACCGGTCAAAAGATATTTAAAAATAATTGATGAAATTTATTCAAGAAAACTTTACTCATATGAATCAGTGGGACCAAACCTCAAAAACGCGATAATTTACTATAGCGTAAAAATGCGTAATTTTTTAACAGGTGTATCTTTGGAGCAGTTTATTAATAAAATTTAGCGCATTTTCTTACACTGTTAGGGTGACCGTGAATCCGCCTAACAGGGTGATACAATTTTTTGTTTGTTTTAAACGTGTCCAAAAAATATAGTGTCTTCACAAAAATTGTAGAACACACTCAAACAAGCAATTTTGCTGCATATAGTAATTATCTACCTCTTACTGGTCACGAAATATAATGATTTGTTTAAAATCAGTTCTGCTCAAAAATTTTCCACACGATATTCTTTATTGCTTTCAAATGTTCTAGAACAGCGGTTCCCAAATGGGGGTTCGCCAAAACTTTAGTACGCTGCAGAATAGTATAGGGAAATCCGTCAGGGGGTACCCGAACCTAAAAAAGGTTGGGAACCGCTGTTCTAGAAAGTTACCCAGGTAACCAATAAGCATTTCCAATGCAATTTAAATGCAAGTCAATAAGCATTTAAGTTGCCTTAAATGCTACTTAAATGCTATTTTGGCAAAATATGCGGCTACTTTACTGCTAGCCCTCTTATAGTGCTGACAATGCTTATTTGCAGCTAGTTACCGACAAGAAGAATTTAAATAGAATTATCGATGCCAATTTAGAACAGTTATGCAGTCAAAAGGCTGATAAACAGCAACCTGCAGTATAAAACGCCAGGGATGCTAATAAACGATTGATTTACTGCTTATACTAATGCTTATTGGTTACCTGGGTATTCAGTATGTTAAAATACACTCTAAAGATTGTTTATCGCTAGTATGCATATGGATGATAACAAACACAGCGTTAACATACAATTAAGTTCCGAAGATATGTCGATTTTTATGTCAAATAACAAATAAGATGGTCCTTTCACCACCAGATGCATTAAATAGAGTTTATAAGTTCCAAACTGAGAATATGGTGATGTTGTTTCTTTATTGTTCAAATAACACAAGTACTTATTCAATTAGGTTTTATCAAAGAGTAAAATTCTGATATTATCTTTTATTGTTGTAACAACTATGTTTATTCGGTTTCCATAAGCGCAATTTAACCATCTAATGGAAAACATCGTAAAACTGAAACGGTCAAGCTGATGACTATTTTTTCATGAAAGTACACTCAAAAGAAGCTAAAGTTTTTATTTTCATGCAAAAAAATTATCTGGAGGAACACCAGGTAAGAAACACGATTTCTTTTCGTTTTTTTATGTTATGTTTTTGATGCCCCTTTTCTCCAAAAGTACAAAGATAATATTCGCGCAATAGTTGTCAATTCATATAAATTTCGTATGTGGCTCTGAAGCACTAAATGCGAACGCCGTCTACAGACGGCCTTGCCCGTTAGAGGGTTAATATTATTTTGCTGTTCATCCTACTCGTGTAGTACTAGATCATTTCGAATAGCTTTTAGCTACTCTGTGGCTGAACAGAAGATTGTTGTGATAACAATAGAACAGATCATACGAACGCTTATATCTGTCGGAAACAGATTGGTTTGATATTGTGCTCTGGAGTGCAAGTGAAGACTGTTTAACTTTCGTTATTTACTAAAAAAAGTCAAATTAAACGATAGCTGTGAAGAATAGTGAGTATTAGTGGCCCGCTAACTGCAAAAACGATACGGTGGTGCGGTGCGGTGGTTACGGTAACCCGGAAGATAAGGTGAGTTTTTTACCATAACCTAAATTTAAAGACAGCCATCCCACAGAAAAAAATGTGTAGCCACTTTTTTATTAACCTTACTCATATCGTAATGCCACGTGCTACTGCGCCACCGACCGTTGCGATTGATTCTGGCGGCTTTTCTTCGCCCGCACTCTGGTCCGCACTGGTCGTCACGCGCAGAGAACTTTCTTAGCTCATCCCTGACGTTGCAACGGACGCTCGCTTGCGTTTTCTTCACACCGAACCGAGTTACGAAAAACCTAATTGTTGCGTACACTATTCCACCAGTTGAATTTTACCCGTCACATTCTTTTCGATACTGTAACCGTCCTGGCGCTGCCCGAATTAGGCCCGATTATTACTGGGCCCGTTGATTTCACAATCGTCATGCAATGGACGTGCTCTACGATAGAAGTCTTCCGTCCTTTGTTGACTATTCGATCTGCACGTTTTTCGCTGGCGATGTGCAGCGAACGGCCTATTGAAAAAAAAAAATACTCCGGTTTGTTCGAACGCGCTGTACTTACTTTTTTCTTTCTAAAAATAATTTGACCAGTATTCTTTTATTTGGCCCCTTGCGTGTTGCGTGACTTTTTCTGAATTAGGGTGGTCCTAAACATGAAATTTTTCCCTGCTTTTCAAACTATGAAAAATCATAACTTTTGAATCAGTTGACCGATTTTAAGCATTGATGCGGCAAATAAAAGGCATTTTTATGGGCTTTCTAGACAAAAAAACTAAGGTGGAACTAAAAATTATACATCAAGTTTTTAACATAACATAAACATTTAAGAATCTATATTTTTTTCTGTGGATTTTTTTTCTGTGGAATTGCTTGGATATAAAATATCGTGCAGCTAGTGATAGAACCAAACATGCTACAAATACAATTTATTATCATAGATTTAATAGTTTTACAACAACTTTTGTCGATAGTAGACAGCCTTAAATTTCGCGCGATCGCTGACTCAGTCAGCAAGATACGGAAACTGTGGAAAGGAAAGGCACATAGGTAAGTTCATTCTTTTCTAACATAATCTAAATTTATGGATGCTTAATAAAAATCAACTTATTGGAAATCAGACTTTTCATTCAAAAGTTATTCGCACCTAAATACTTAGCTACCGTATATAAAAATATTAAAATAAAAGCGTGAAAAACTGTAACATATCAAGCAAGGATTGAAATATGTATGTATATGTGTCATAGATGCATACGCGCGTACGCACGTACGTACGTGCCCATATAGACGCGCGCACGTGCATTTACTCGTGCATATACGCATGCACACCAATGATCAATTGATGACTAACTTTAATAATAAATACGTGTGAATAAAACCTTCATTGTTGTTTGGGATTTATGACTAATTTTGGTACCAAAAACCATTATCCAAGTTTCATAAAATCTCTATTGTTACTAGGATATACTACATACTTTGCAATAGCTTATAATAATTTTGAAAAGAAAAAGTACCTAAGTCATTATGCATAAGTAACATATATTACATTATAACACCAAAACATATAAGTGATTTGATGCCAAGTACTCTGCCCATATAAGCATACGAGTCACACAGGGATCTTTACCATTTTTAAGTTAATTGATTAATTAATCTCTATTTTCGCTTTGTACTTTTTTAATACATATTGAAATTGACCTATTTCTTTCCAAGAAGAACGAAGATATACCAATGTTGTGATGTTCCATATTGGAAGTACCCGCATAATAGTCCCCTAAATTGACAATATAGACGATACCAGTGGCATTTGATCAGTAAATTTATCTAGTTTTAATATAGTAATAAAACATTAAACCATTAAACGACAACAGTTCCCGGTAACCTGCAATTTCTAAAAAGTGTCCGGTATAGTGTGAGGAAATGGTGGTGTTTGTATGTATGCGTGCATCTATGTATGAATGTTTATGTGTATGTGTGTATATGTGTATGTATATATATATATTTACATATATGTATTTGTGTATGTAGGTATGCATGTATGTATGTATGTATGTAGGTATGCATGTATGTATGTATGTATGTATGTATGTATGTATGTATGTATGTATATATGCGTAAATGCGGAGTAAAGAACAACTGATAAAACATTTCAATCGTTATTTTCTTCACTTGCTGTTATTCGTTATGGAACCTGATAAATATACGAAGAGAAGCGGTTGATTTAAACGTATACTGCAGCTACTCGCACAACAGTTCCATTTTCTATGGAGTTTCTTATGCGAGAACTATGTAAAACTAACTAGAGGTTTGCATACTTAGCTAGAAAAAACGATAAACTTAGAAAGCAATGATTAAAATTTGCGTTCACAAGCGGGATATCGATGTTTTGCTCACGCACCAATTTTTGTATACAAATGGTATTTGTGGAATCCTGTATTAACATTTTAACGACATCCTAAGAACAATATACTTATTCAATGATAGTAACGAAATATTGAGAGATAGGGGATATATTTTTTCCGGGAATAACGATATCTGGTCGCATAATACATATTGCAAAATTCAAATCTAGATTAAACTCGGTTCTAATTGCAAACTGAACTTAAATAAGCTTAAATATATTACCAATTAGAGAAACTGCAAATCAAATTTGAAATTTCATTTTAAATGGAATAATAGCAAGGAAAATAATCTAAATAATATTGAAACATAATATGGACTTTTAAATCAAAAATATTTTATTACAAATATTGCAGCTAAAATGCCAAAGATAAAAAAAGAATCATCAGCTCAAAAAGCGAGGAAATTGCGCGATAAAAACAAAAAACGTAGCGCAAATGAGGAAGAGCCAAAAAAAGTTATTAGTAAAGATGATGAATCAACGAACCTTCCCGAGTGTTTAATTACAGTAAAAAGAAAGGTTAACTTACGAAGCCAAGAGTATTACAGAAATAGAGAAGCAAACTTAAATAGAAAAAGAATGAAAAGAGCTCGAAGCGACGCTTTGTACAGAAAAATCGAGTCCGAAAAAAATAATGAAAGGATGATGAAAATGAGACGGCGACTTCAATATACTGAAAATGAGAAAATCACAAACAGTGAAAGGATTAAAAATTATCGGCTTCGAGGTCAATATCGATTAAAAGAAAATCAAACTAATATGAAAAATATGCGCGAAAAAAGAAAAACTGATTATATTATAAAAGAGAAACTATTGAACCAAGAGAGAATAAAATCAATTAGATCTAAAAATCCTAAATTTCGCGGAAAACAAAAATTTAAAAATATAAAACAAATGCGTGATAGAAGAAAAACTAGCTACAGAGAGAAAGAGAGATTATTGAATCAAGAGAGAATAAAAAGGATGAGATCTCAAAATTCGGAATTTCGCAGCCAAGAAAACATTAAAAATAGAAAAAAAATGCAAAAAAAACGAATTGAAGATGCGAAGTACAAAGCAAAAGAAAAGTTGCTAAACAAAAACCGCATGAGAGAAATTCGATCTGATGAACGATACAGTGAAGCTGAGAAAGCATCAAACGTGCAAAGAATGCACAACTTAAGATCTGACCCATCCTATGTGCTAAATGAGCGCATGCAAAACAGAAATACAAAACGAATTCAACGTAGTTGCGCAATATTACAGCATAGAAATTCAATATATCAATATTTAATTCAATTACAATCCGAAAAATGGTCTTCGCTATTATTGTCTTTCATATTTCAAAGGCAACAACTCCCAAATTTTATTTGTACATGCTGTGGCGGAACTTTCTTCCAAAATGGTGTAATTTCGATTACTAGACAAAATATTATTAAAAAATTAAAAGCAAAAGGCTTACTTAGATCCAACAGGTTTGACGCAGAAATAATTGATTTATATGTACTCAATTATTATCAAGATAGCACAGATAATTTTTTATGTATTACCTGCAATAGGTATATTCTAGACGGAAAAGTCCCGAAATTAGCCACAAGTTGGGGACTAGAATTTCCTCCAGTTCCAGACTGTATAAGTCGATTAAATGATCTTGAAGAACGAATGGTATCGCCTGTTGTGCCATTCATGAAAATTATTACTATGTCAAAAAGGGCATCTAACCCACAATTAGGGATGAAAGGCAGTGTTATTCATATTCCTGTCGATATTAATGACATGGTAAAATCACTGCCAAGGAACTTCAATGACCTAAATATGATCGCTATTCCAGTAGACTTCAAGAGGAGGTTAGACCACTCTTCAAGTTATTTACGTGGTTTAGTACGGCCAGAATATTTAAAAGAGGCATTAAATTATTTACAACACACAAAGTTGTATAAAAAATATGACATTCAACCGGATCCTTGCTTCTTGGCTGAACTAGATGAAATAGAACAATCTCAAAATTCATTTTTGGAAGCGGAAACTGCTCCTGCAAAAAATGAAATAGATTGTGATGATGAGTTTATTCACTTGTTTGAAGAGGAAGACGATGAATGCCTTTTATTCGACTTCAATGAACAAACAGCGAATAACGCAATCGTCACAATGGCACCGGGTCAAAATCAGTATCCAATGTCGGCTCATAGAGATCCGGATGTTGAATACTTAAGTTTTCCGAAACTATTTGCGGGACACCCACGAAATGTTACTAATAAAAATATCACATTGACTGATAAAGTTAAATGGGAGGTGCGATATTTCAATAATAATGTTTCAATTTCTCGATTGCTATATTTAGCAAAAATGAAATTGGAGAATGACGTTTTGAAAACAGTCTGTACTACAATGAGGAAAAAAGTTGGCGGAAAAGGCGTAACAGTTACTGAGGCCTTGAATGCAAATTTCATTACTGAACTGAGACAGCATAACGATGGTCTAACGTTCATGAAGAGCATTAGATGTTCCCCGAGTTACTGGTCGTCTCAGAAAAAGAGACTGATGGCCATGATAAGACAAATCGGAAAACCCGCTTTATTTATGACAGTATCTACTGTTGAGACAAACAAGCCAGAGCTGATTCAGGGTCTAGTTGAAAAAACTACTGGGAAAAAAATTACTCTGACGGATGCGTTAAACTTGCCAATGGAAGAGAAATATAAATTGATTAAAGAAAATCCTATTTTCACTTCAAGGTGCTACGACTATCAAATCAAGCAATTGAAGAAAATTATTTGCAATTCAGACGGGATTTTTCGCCCCTATTCTGTAACAGATTTATATAGGCGACGAGAGTTTCAACAAAGAGGCTCGCCCCATGATCACTTTCTTCTATTTATGCATAATGCACCTCAAATTGATCCAGACGATAGCAGTACTTTTGCAAAAGTTATTGAATTTGTTGATCAGTTTATTACCTGTGAGTATGACGAAAATAACCCATTCTGCCTTTATCTGCGGCATAAGCATACTGACACTTGCAGCAAGGGTCGAAAAAATAAACAATCATGCCGATTTAATTTTCCTAAATTTGTTATGCCTGCAACAATGATTCTTGAACCTTTAACTCTAAGCGAGAAAACAGCTGAGGTAAAGGAAAACTTGCAAAAGATCAAAACGCTAATGGAAAGCTTTTACCATAGTAAAGAACGTGTGAATAAAGAATTCTCTGACATTCTCGATGAATTGAATATGTCGAGAGATTCTTATATAACTGCTATTCGGTGTTCTATAACTAAGCTTTCTCTGTTTTATAAACGCCGTAGCTGTGAAGTGGATATTAATACATATAATACAACTTTATTGAATTTAATGGAATCCAATGTGGATGTTCAATTCGTAACAGATTATTATGCAGTTGCGAAATATTTGGTTGACTACGTGGCAAAAACGGAAGCTGGGTTGGCAAAAGTTTTAAAGGAATTACAATGCGAACTTGATAAAGGAAATCGGTGCCTTCAAGACCGGTTTCGATGTCTAGCAAGCAAATTTCTTAATTCAAATGTGATGTCAGCACCCGAAGCTGTATACCATTGCCTGGGATCCACGCTTTCAGAAACAAGTCGTGCCACAATATTTATTAACACTAGTCGAAAGGAAGATAGAGTTATATTTTTAAAATCTTCCAAGGAACTGGAAGATATAGCAAATATAGATCCAGATTTAACGAATATAGGTGGAAAAGATATAATCACCCATTATTCTGAGCGAAATGGGTTAACAGACGTATGTTTGGCTGATTTTGCAGCATTCTACTTCCGCACAGATGGGAAGAAAAGACGCGACAAAAATTTAAATTATGATGATGAATCAGATGATTGTGATGATGATCCAATAGATCAACACCACTGTCGCAAGAAAGCACGAATTGTTCGTTATATACGTTACAAAATCGATCAAGACCCTGAAAATTATTTCCGTGAGCAAATATTACTATTTTTGCCTTGGAGAAATGAAGAAACGGAAATTGAGTGCGTTAATTATAAACAAATATATACTGACAATTTGCAAATTATTTGTAGAAATCGATCCAAATTATTCGCTGTAACTGACGATATTTTTGACGAGGCAGTTCAAGCGGCTGAAAATGATCGAGAGTTATTAGATAATGATGAAATCGCTGAATTCGAAGCAGATCAAATACCACGAGAGGAAGAGATAGACATTTTAGTTCAAGGTGGAGTTGAACGTCCAAAACCTAACGTACCGTTCATTTACTCAGCTCCACCAAAAGTTGACAAAGTTAACCTATTGGAAACTCTAAGAAATCTTAATGACAGACAATTAGAAATTGTCATGCATATTTACAAATGCTTTACAACTGATCAGTTACCATTTAAAATATTCATATCAGGATCAGCAGGATTAGAATATTCAATCACTGTAACGAAAGATCAAAACTTAGATTCTCTGAAGGTACTTCTTTGTGCTTTTTCAGGTAAAGCTGCCTTCTTAATTGGAGGAAATACATTACATTCTGCTTTCTCACTACCATTGATAGAAAGTGCCAACATGCCAGATTTACCTATGGATGTTGCAAATAACTTGCGACATCAGCTAACTTATTGTAAACTTATAATCATCGATGAAATTTCGATGGTTGGCAGCATGATATTTTCTAGAATAGATACGAGATTACGACAAATTACTGGTGTAAATGATTGGTTTGGAGGAATGTCTTTAATAACTGTAGGGGATTTTCTACAGCTTCCTCCAGTGAAAGATACTTCTATATTTTTACCACCTAAGCATTGTTTACTCAAGACAGAACTTTCGCCTTTATGGGATCAATTCTTTATATATGAGCTAACAGAAGTTATGCGCCAAAGAGATGATCGTGATTTTGTAAATGCGCTCAATAGTTTCGCTAAAGGGAACATGACTGAAAAAGACATCAACGTAATCCGAACTCGAGAAGTTGATGAACATCAGGTCCCCGATTTTGCGATTAGATTATATTATACCAATGCAGATGTAGAAAAGTATAATAACAAAAAAATTGACGAATCCCTCGAGCCTGAAATTCAGTGCGTGGCGGTTGACAACATAACTGGTAAGATAACAAAGCAACAGAAAACAAAAAAATTGAAAATATGGAGGGAAAAGTCAACGAAAGATTGCGGTGGATATCCATACCTGTTGCGTTTAAAGAAAGGTATAAAGTATATGATAACAGCAAATATAGATGTTTCTGACGGGCTGGTAAATGGAGCGACAGGAGTTCTTGAGCACGTTTATTGTGACCCTGGATCGGGAAAACCCAAAATAATATTTTTAAACTTTGATATGCAATCTGTCGGGAAAAAAATTCGATTGTTGTATAGAGACTTTATGATATCAAATTCCTTAAACAGCATTTGGACTCCGATTGCTAGAAGGATTTACAACTTGACGAATCACTTCCAGAGAGATTATCAAGCCATTCGTGATCAATTCCCTTTAGTACCATGCGAAGCATTAACAATTCATAAAAGTCAGGGACAAACTTACTCTACTATTTGTGTTGATTTTCGAAAGTCTGGAAATCTAACGCGTCAACTAGTTTATGTTGCATTAAGTCGAGTAACAACGTTAACCGGACTTTATGTTTTGGGTAAATTTCCTGGAAACATGAAATGCAACAATACTATTAATGCGAGTATTAATGAGATGCAAAGACTTCGATCGCAACGGGTCCTAGCACTTTGCTTCAATAATTTGCAATATAAAGACGGATTAGCAGTGGCTTATTTAAACGCAAGATCTCTTAGCAGTCACTTACCATACATTGTGGCTGATTCCTGGTATCTCAGATGTGACGTTTTGATTTTCTCCGAAACTTGTACATATCCGGAAAATGAAATAACAATTCCTGGTTTCGATATAATCCACCGATCTGATAAACTAGATCATCCTAGTTATGCAAGATCAAACATTGCGAAAGGAATCATGTGTTTTGCAAAATCAGGAGTTGATATTAAAGTTATAAATAGTGAACTTTTATTCAAACAAGACCTTAAAGGGAAATATTTCAGTCATGTAGATTTAGTTCACTTGTTCGTTAACAGAGTATCTGTTATAAGCGGGTATAAGTCACCAAAAACAAACATGACTGACTTTAAGAGATCACTATCTAAAATTTTAACATCACAACCAGCGGAACCCGTTATTATAATGGGTGATTTCAACTTCAATTTAAAAGATTTAAATAACTCGTCCGTACGTGAATTTAAAACGTTGATGGAAGGTTTGAGTCTAAAAGATCAACTTGCACCTAAAGCAGCGACTACTGTTTTAGGATCCAAACTCGATGTAATATATTCAAATGTTGAACGACTCGTTGCTGGAGTTTATGAATGTTACTTCTCTGATCATAAACCAATTTTTGGTATATTAGCTCCATTTGATAGGGCCAATGATCATTCCGGTCGTAAAGACACTGAGAAAGCTATAACAATCAGTGACATAGAGGATGATTTTTATCTAGAACAAAAGCAATGTATGTCTATCCAATGTAGTGACAGTGAAATTATTCAGCAAAGTCCGGACGCTTATAGAATAATCACAGAATGGCCTTATGATCAAAGAGAAGAGAATCACGAGCCAGAAAGAGTGGTCAATTCGGAATCACCAAGATTTCATTTCTTTTATAGTTTGCAACAAACTGTTTTAAATATTTTAATAAACGATGTAGACATTATTGAAAGGACTAAAACAGAACTAAAACTTTATGAGCGATGTCTAAAATACACTTGCGATATGTTGAGAAATCAGTTCCAAGTAATATTTCTTCAACCACGTGATATTCCATATACAGAACAAATATTACAAAATTTTATTGAAATCCCTATCACAGGAGATGGCAGTTGTCAGTTCAATTCCATCTCATATGCTTTAACAGGAAACGAAAGTTTTTCACATGATCTACGAATATTGATAATACAAAGCGTAGTAGAAAATATAGACCTTTTTACAGCCTTGGGAGCTATGATGGAATCCGTAACTGTGAATGAACTGTTAAAAATATGTTGTGAAAACGATCGCTGGGGTAACATGGATACACTGTTTGCCATCAGTTTGAAATTAGAAAGGAGAATATATATTCTGCAGAAGAGAAGAAATACTTACGTTACTTCTCTGATTGAACCTTACACAGTGAGTGCATCGCCGATAGTTTTGCATCTACATAATGCTGGGTCTTGTGGAGCTCATTACAATGTTATGCTTCCGGCAAATGCAAATGTAAGCTACGATTTCAAAAATATTCAGTCAACGTACAATTTACGAAATATTTTGGACAGTATTACAAATTAAATGTAATTTTGAAGCCTATTATGAGCAAATTGTACGAAATATTATGAACTAATCCTGAATATCCTCATTTCCCATACCACACGCACAATTGCTTATGCGATCACGTATTACAAGAGCTTCTAAGGCATGGAATTAAAATTTAATTCTTCATATATGCCCGCTGCGACAATCGGTGGTTCGATGTCGGGAGCGAAATGTGAGCTTTCCAACTTGATGTTGAGGAACTACGACGGAAGCCCCGTTTTCTACATAACCCTGTGGCACACTACGATGAACATAACGTAGTGTTCATATTAGTAACCAGAATGGGCTTTGAAGAAGGCGGCATACCAATACCACGTGGATTATCGGTGCACCCAAGGTATGTAGACTGGTTAATAATACTATTTAGTATTATCGAATAGATTCACTTGAATCTAGAAATCAGTATCTGTTTCCTTTATCCGTTCCTTCAGTTCCTTTTATACTCTCCTTCCTAATCAGGTATATGATGAAAAGGTTGAATGGGCAAAGCATAATCCTATCTTAGGAGATCCTGCTGCTCGAACCATACTTCTGATGCCTGATATCTTAAATGTTAGATTATTCACCTTAATTCAATGCTTCAGATTACTAAATCAAATACCAATTGTATATAATCGATTTATCATAGTAATTATTTATTTTATTTATTATTTATTCATTATTTCTCTATTATTTATTTATCATTTTTACCTTTGTTTTTATTTATTATTTATCCATTTTATTCATTATTTCGATAATTTATTTAAAATATTTGCTAATTTTTATATAATCTGCTTATTTTTAGTTTATTATGGGTATGAAATGGGGAAAGCAGATGCGATTAACTTAGTTCTAGCCATCCCAAGTTCCTACCTAGCACCTCCACGTGGTCATACTCGGTAATGCTCTATCTTTAAGGTTGAGTAGCTGAGCTAGGGGGTGCGATACTGCGTGACTCTTGGCTGCCTGATTTCAAAACTGCGATTTTGGGCAGACGATTTGTTGCTCGGTCTTGTTAGCAGTAGCTCGGTAAGCCAAATATGTAAATTATTTGTTTCGTTTTAGCTCATTAAGCACCTCCTACTATACAGTGAAAACTTTGACCGTAACCAGTTTAAATAATGCACGTGGATATCAGAAGTAAAAATTAATTAAGTTATTGGATGATTGATGCACTGATAAAACTCAACTGACAATATTATATATCATTCGAAGGATTGCTGGTGAGATTGTTTTGCTTTTGCCCATATATATTCTCTTATATATTTATTTAGCATAAACTGTATACACTCAAGTGGCTTTTTACGAGGATATATTTCTATAACCTGGTTTATAATGCGATTATTTAGCCATCTATGTCGAGTGGTTTTGTATGTCAAATAACGAGTGAGATGGTATAACAAAGGTACCTTTCACCTCCAGGTGGATTAAATCGGGTTTTTCTGGAGAGTTTTGACTTCATCTGCATACGCGTCGGATTGCGCCATTTTCCACAAATACGCTTCCGCCTTTTGATATTCTTCGCATTGTAGAGGGATAACTTCTGCCGCTAGCTTTCTCTTCACAAATTTCTTGAGTGCATTAGTGGTTGGTAATGCTTTGATGGCCTTTTGCTGCCGCTTGAGTCTGCAATTTGCGATAAATCTATAAAGACAAGCGACTGTTCTTACGAGAACTTTCCAGCGCGAAAACCGTAATGGATCGATCACCGGTTCCGTGAGCAAAATATCGTGGTGCAAAAGGCGAGCACAGCTCTCCTCCGGCACATTTGGTGAAATTCGTGTTTGCTTCGGCCATAAATCGTCTGGTAGATACAGGAAACGTGGACCTCGAAACCAAGCACCGTCCGAGTCTAGATTGTGTCCACGGTCCCATTTAGTTAAATCGTCGGCAATATTGTCCTTTGTAGAAATCCAATGCCATTCATTGAGTCTCGTGAGACTGAGAATTTCCCCTATTCTGAAAGCAACAAATTGCTTATAGCGCCGCTGATCCGATTGGATCCAGGAAAGCACGGTTCTTGAGTCTGTCCAAATAAACCGCTGATTCAATTCTACTGAGTGGCTGTCGATTATGGAGTTCAAAAGTCTAGATCCCAGTACAGCAGCCTGGAGCTCCAGACGCGGAATAGAAAGCTGCTTCAGAGGTGCCACTTTAGAGCGCGCCATCACAAGGGAGCACAACGGACCCGAATCGGTTATAATCCGGAAATAAGCGACAGCACCGTATGCCTTTTGGCTAGCATCTACGAAAATGTGTAATTGCAAAGACTGATAATCTGCCGGTAAGCTTCCTTTAAAATGAAAACGAGGAATTTTCACTGATTCGATTTTTGGAAGCCAGCTGATCCACTGGTACCACTGTTCGATGCAATCTTCGCCGACTGACTCGTCCCAATCACAACCACTGCGCCATAAGTCTTGTACAATCATTTTACCGTAGATAGTAAAGGGAGCTAACAGCCCAAGGGGGTCAAACAGACTCATGATGCAGCTCATTACCATTCTTTTTGTAGGCCGTAACTTTCCCGATAGGTACGGCAAATGATCCTCCCGCGGCCTGGCTGAAAAGGTGAATTCGTCTCTTTCTGGGTGCCATACTATCCCCAGTACTCTTTCGTGACCCGTGCCTTTATCCTGGTTGAAACGCACGCACTGATCCTCTTTTATCTCACCCATTTCTCGCAGGAAGGTGGATGAGTTAGAAACCCAGTTTCTGAGCTCGAAGCCGGCCTTAGAATGAACGAACTGCACTTCTCTCGCCCGTCTCACGGCTTCCTCGACTGTGTCAGTACTGTCGAAATAATCATCGACGTAGTGGTTCTCTAATATTGCCTTCGCTGCTTGTGGGAATTGACCAGCAAACTCCTTCGCATTCAGGTTTTTTACAAACTGTGCTGAACAAGGTGAACTGGTGGCCCCGAACGTGGCAACATCCATGACGTAGACCTCCGGGTCTGAGGAAGGATTATCGCGAAACAGAAATCTCTGGAACTGAGAATCTTGGCTTCTGATTCTGATCTGATGGTACATTTCTTTAATGTCCGAGCCTATTCCCACTTTTCTTTCTCTAAACTTACAGATTACTGCTGGGAGCACAGTCAACATATCTGGCCCCTTAAGGAGCTTTGAGTTGAGGGAGACACCTCCTACTGCAGCTGCCGCGTCCCAAATTAGCCGCACTTTATTCGGCTTCTTCGGATGAATCACCACGCCTAGTGGTAAATGCCACACTTTGCTGGAAATGCTTTCTGCTAGCTCCGATTGTGACGCTTTATGTGCATACCCTTTTGTCACGTATTCAGAAACCAGACACCGCACGCGATCGTACAGCCCATCGTTTTTCGCTAAACGTCTTTCAAGGCACTTGAGCCGTTTTACCGCCATGGGGTAACTGTCGGGAAAGCAGGGATTGTCGTCCTTCCATAACAACCCTGTTTCGAAACGATCTTGTAGGCGCACAGTCGTTTCCGTTAGAATCGTTTTTGCTCGTTTATCCTCATCGCTCTCTGGAAGCAGCGCAATTGAAATGCCAGACTCCTCCAAAGTGTAGTGGCTTTTCGAAACACTGCATGTATGATGGCCAACAAGCCCTATATCTTCACCGTCCGTTGTAGGCCCAAAAATGCTCCAACCCAATTTCGACTTTACGGCAATCGGCTCATCGGGTTTTCCGACTCGCGACTCCAGTGGCGCACACAGATGAATATCTTGCAAACCAATCAGGATTTGTGGAGCAGTCTGTTGAAAGTTCAGCACTGGAAGATCTCGAAGATGAGAATACTGTTTAGCGATTTCCGTCAAGGCCAACGAGGATTGAGGAAGCTTTAAGTCTTCCACTGTATGCGCAGCTTTTATATGAAAACGCTGCAACGAGCCTTTTGCCGATATATATAGCTCCACACGTTCAGAGTCTTTCTCTAACCGCGAAACGCCTGCCGTCCATCGCATTCGAAGTGGTTGATTTACGCCTCTGGCTCTGAGAACGGTGGCTAGTGACTTTTCCACTAAAGTGTAAGATGAGCCCTCGTCCAGTAACGCAAGTGTATCCACTGAGTGGTCGCCCCAGTATAGTGTGACCGGCATCATCCGAAAAATTACCGAAAGCTTGCGTTGAACTCCATGAAAATTACAGATCGATCCCGATTCTGTTACTGCAGAGTGAAGTAGAGGGTGGTGACGTTCTCCGCACGACCCCACGTTGCAACGAAAGTTCAGCTTGCACCTGGCAGATCCAGGTTCATTTAAACACATTCGACATAGTTTCCATTTATGGACGGCTTCTAAACGATCTTTTAATGTAAGGTTTCGAAAGATTTCGCAATTTCTTATGCGATGATCAGTGCGATCGCATATTCTGCATGGTCTTTTTTCTCTTGACGGAGCCGGGGGCTGCTTAGCGCTGTACTGTCCGCTGTGCGTAGCCAGGAAGCTCTCATGCTCCTTTTGCTTTCGTTTGCTTTTATGGCTTTCATGATGGTCCACCATTGGCGGCGATTCACTGTACGAAGTCACTTCGCTGGCATCTTTCGCGATTTCGGTTAGAAAATTTGCAAGAACTCTAATTGTTACGACGCGTGCATTTCTCCTGTACCTCACCCATTCTAACTGCGTGCTTGCTGGTAGTTTTTCTGTCAGTTCCTGGATCAGCATGGGGCCCAAGCAGCACTTGCAACATCTTCCATGTGGCTATTAAGTCTTGTTTAAATTGCAAAAAACTTCACCGGTTACAGTATTGAAACACGCAACAAATAAGCAACTTCATGTTGTTAATATGTTGGATTCAGGTTATCCAATACTTATACTGGCTGTCACAAATATATTAGTCAATATCTAGTAACATGAAACTTCATCGCAACATCGTGTTATTATAATGCCATTGCTAAACAATAATGTCACATGATGTTGCATCATGTTGATTACGGCATATTGTTAAATAAAATGTAACCAAACAAATACAACCAATGTAACATCATATTCCGCCATATTTTTATGAAAAAATATTTTTCAACGAAGGAATGTTTTTATTTTAACAATAATTACACGAACATTCATCAGGAATCCATGGCATTTACTAAAATATTATTTGATTACAGTATCTAGTTCGATTTTACACCGCATTTTTCCATCGTAAACGAATTCTTAATCTGGCTGGGTTAATTCTTTAAACTTGAAAATAAATAAATTAATAACTTTCACGAGGCGCATCAAATAATACAAAGCAAAATTATATTTTGCACGATAAATTTTGAATGGCATGGAGATTAGCTCATAATAGGCCCAAAAAACTAAAGTCGCATTAAGAATATTTATTAATGTAAATAATTTTCGTCTTGGAGCCCAGAGAGGAAATCCCGGTTCCCGCTAAACATAATTCGTGATGAAGTTGCTCATAATTGATTGGTTTTTGTGCGAGGAAAAAAGAGAAGAAAGTATTTTTGTTTTTGTTTTCACGCAAGTTTTGACAACGCGGCATAGGATTTCGTGGGAGTGCGAACAGGCTTAAAATCTCTTTTAGTATCGTAGTCGCAAGTTTTGATAACGCGACATAGGATTTCGTGTGAGTGCGAACAGGCATAAAATCTCTTTTAGTATCGTAGTCGCGAATACCTGCTTGTATTTAGATAACGCGCATTGGTTTTTGTGCGAGAAAAAAAGAGAAGGAAGTATTTTTGTTTATATTTTCACGCAAGTTTTGACAACGCGGCATAGGATTTCGTGGGAGTGCGAACAGGCTTAAAATCTCTTTTAGTATCGTAGTCGCGAATGGATAGATAACGCGCATTGATGTTCCATAAAACATCTGTGTAACAATTGGTTGCATATAGGCTCCACCTCTTGCGCTTTTTCAATCACATAACAGTTCGATAAAGGTAACTGATGCGAACTTTTACCATATTTGAATGTTTCAATTATAGTTGCCCTTCATGCAACAAATGGTGCTGCTTGGGGGTTTACCAGGTGGGACGTGAGATGCGTGGCCTCCAGGTGGTCTGCCAGCTGCTGAACAGCCATTCCGAAATTGATGAATGTCACTAATCGATCTGCTTTCGGTGAGGGCGTCTTTCTCACTTTCGCCAGCAACATATTTAAAAGTTGTTCCGGGCGACCGTACAGCATCCGTAGAGTCTCTATTATTTGAGGAACGGCATCGGGTATCAATAATCTGCTTCGCACCGGCTCTAGCGCTTGGCCTTTCAGGCATTCTTGGAGCCGAGCCAAGTTCTCAACGTTCGAAAATCCGCAGGCTTCACTCGACGTCTCGAAACTGCAAATAAATGACCTCCCAGAGAACACTGGCAGCTTCTTCGACAAAAACTGTCTGGCGGATAACTGTGCCTTAGTTGGATTTTGTTGACGTCTTTTTTGATCACCCACGTGCGTCTGACGAGTCTCCTCAGTTGGATCGTCGCCGGTCTCGCTACCGCTCACACTTTCTTCCTCGCTGTCGCTCGAAGTTTTATCAAGCTCAGCACTCTCGCTTTCTTCGACTTCGCTGAGGTTTTTTGGTTTGTTCCGTTGTTTAGGCAGATCAGGGTGACCGAAAGGTGTTCCAGTTTTTTCAGATTGGTCGGGAATTTCTTCTGACTGTGTAGAAGCTATAAAGGGGACTATTGCTGTTTTTGGAGTGGAATTTTTACGAAACGCTCCTCGAAAATCTTGATTCGTCTTAACCGGAACTGCTTTCCCAGGCTCTGCGTACACCGACGATTTAGTTGCGGCATCTCTCTTCCCCGGCTTTATCTTTTCCAGTCCCGGTTGCGATTTCTTTGACTTATCCTTGTGCTTGGAGTGTCCTTCTACCATATCTCTGTTAGCTGCCTTTTTCTTCTCCTCACCATCCTCATTGACATCCATTTCCCGCAGCTGTTTGAGCTGTTCCAGCTCTCCCTTTTTCTCTTTCCTCATCTTCTCTCGTTGTAACTGGAACGATTTTTCCTCTGCAATTTCCTTCTCTAACTGTTCCTTTTCGAGAGCTAAATCCATTTCACGTTTTTCCTGCTCGAACTTCTGTCTCATCTCGAATAATTCCTTTTGCATCTCTAGACGCCTCTTATGCAAGACTTTCTCCTTTTGCATTACTAGCAGCTGAATTTTCTTCTCTTCCTCGAGTTTTATCAACTCCTTTTCTAACTCAGATGGTTCGCAGACCGGTAACTTTCTGCACTCGTTACAGCTCCAAGTCAGATCATCTTTAACCGCAGGCGTAACGCCAGCACACCCAAAGTGGAACCAATTTTGGCAGTGGTCGCAGAAGACCATCTCCTTCTCTGCATGGTCCGGTCGCGAACAAGCAGCGCAATGATAACCGGTTTCATCGGAAAGTTCGATAGTGAGGTTATGTTCCGACATTGTAAATTTTCAAGTTTGTTCGGGAGTCGTTCAACTATTTTCAGAGCAGCAAAATGTACTTTTCTGTATCGCAGCTTGAAACTGTAAATTTATTGAAGTTAGAGATTTACAATATAATCTAGTTTTTACCTACATTTAGTTTCTTCGCTTTTCCTCAAACTTTTATTTTTCAGGTCACTTTACTGCTGCTTTTACTTCTATATCTTTCCTTCTAAGTAAGTTTACGCAATAGAAATAATCAATAGCAGTACAAATTAGAATTAGCACTTATAAATCATATATTATTTAATCAATTGAACTTTTAGCGCACACGTTTTACAGTCTTTCGATGTACTCTTCTTTTTGTTTATGTTTTTCCTTCATTCCCTTCACTGATGACAGATTAAGTCTGTTATCATTATTGCCAGGTCCCTCTCGCATAGTAACGCATGTTATTTGCTCACGGGTACGGCATGGTCGCAGGCGGTGCGTACATGATGCGAGCATTTTTGCTGATTATGCTCTCAGCTGAGTGTACGTATCGATATGTGAAAAATATCGATATTCAATTAACGAAAATTCGTCAGCTTCGCTCAATACAGAATTATTTTGACAGCTTGCTATGAACTTTCCGAGAATGAAAAGATTTCTTGCAAAGCACAATATCTAAAATTTTTCTTTCGTCGGTTTAGTTGTGCGCCTAACAGTTGCGCGCAGCTCTGTTCTGGTTGCTCGCAGTCAAAGCACGGAGAACAGACATCCATTCAGGAACAAATTTTTCGGGAATTCTTGGATAAAATTTTAAATTAAAATCACCTAATATGCTAGCGACACCACCACTATAGTTTCCCAACTAAATGATTCATTTGATTTGCACACTGACAACCTTTGGCTCCTCTGGCGCTAGTATATATGGACTATATGCGTTATGCTTGCGCCAGAAGTTAGCTGTTGTGATTTTAGTGTAGAATTTCATGCGCCTTTAGCGACACCATCACTATAGTTTCCCAACTAATTTGACATAAGTTTTATCCAAGTGGGCACCTTTCGCTTGGATGTCTGTTCTCTGTGGTCAAAGTATCTCTTTTACACTCTTACGAAATCTCGTAAGAAACTGTCAACGCAAGAGTGATGAGAAAAATAACAATATTTCTCTCTCGCTCATCAGCTGAATGCTAGGGTAGCTTGCTTCGTGTTTGCCCGTTCAAACATGGACAAATTTTTCACAAACGCAATCAGCATTTAAATTTTATCATTTTCGGTTAACGTAAGACCACAGAGAACAGACTACCAGGTAATTGACAAAAAGTGTGTAAAAGGTTTTTATGTAATCTACGAGTAATCCAATAGAGCACCCCTCGAGCAGTAAGTGGCAAACTAAATCTTGATGTCGCTGCCATCGCTGCTATGCAACTCCAGCACAAAGAAATGTTGATAAAGGTACATGGATATATTTTGATGTGTTTGGCAAACTATTTCTGGAGGGCGCTACCGACAGAATTTACACACAAAAAATCGATTACTTCCTTCGAGCCTGTTAATCTGTTCTCTGTGGTAAGACATTCACGAGGCGAGTGACGTGACTATTTGGAGTCACCGAGAATCAGGTGACATTTGTCACCTAGGTGACTCGCTTTGTCACCTAGGTGACACGGTCTGTCACTTAGGTGACAGGGGTTTCTTACCTAGGTGACTCGGTTGTCACCTAGGTGACACGACTCGCCGTGGCGAGTCACGGCGAGTGACAATTGTCGTATTGAGTCACGTGACTCGCAGAATAAGGCCAATTGTAACTGTGTTGTTTGTAAGTCTGTACGTAATAGGACAAAACAAATGTTACCTAAGCAAAGAATAAGAGCATAAACATAAAAAACTTACACGTGCTTACACTGTCAATAATATTGTCCGTTTAGAGAAAAATTAGCGTTTTGCGCTCATTCTGACAACCGCAACTGACAACCGAAACTGACAGTTCTGATAAACCACTGATACAAATTCATCTTATACCCTAGACAGACATACAATTGTACCAGCGTTGTACGTGTACAGCGTTGTACATGTACAACGGAAGGGTGACAGACATACTGCTGTACGTTGTACGTGGTTGTGTTCATCACTGATATTCTCTAATTGCATGGTCTAAGCGTTGGTTTTTGTTCCTATGAAGTAATTTGCGGTTTCGTCACTAACCAGAATGACATTAGCTGCGGATCGGTTATGTAGGAGTGAGAGGGGAGCGAAGAGTGGAGGAGAGGATCCGGGAGTTTGATATTTGATGTTTTTGATATTATTCCTACTGCAAACAGCCTCAGTGAGGGCCTCAGCTAATGTCAAAAAATCTTTATATGTGTGCGTGGTGGAATACTTCATTCACGAAATGTAAACACAAATTTCAAGATGCCGAGCGTTTAGCGTTAAATCTTTGCCAAAATCTTGCAAAATAATAATTAATTTTAAATTCTGCTTAGTTTTTGTTATCACAACTAGTAGTCATTGGCGCTGCGCGCAGTAAAAATCGAGCAGTTGTAGCTTCGTACAACCACAGATAACAGACATCCAAGCTAGGCTTGGACCGTGTGTAAAAACTTGCAACGGTTTTTCGCAAGTGGCAATAAGCAGTATGGTGGCACTGCGATCACCTAAAATGTTCATTCGAAGACATGAGCGCAAAAGCAATTTGAAGCCTGCTCACACTAACACAAAATCCTATATAGCTGGGGGCCCTAGTGTATATTAAAAGAAATCGACACCCGCTCGCTCATACAGGAAACCCCATAAGGTACACATTCATCTATTTGGAATTATATTGATTTCTAATATAAACATATCTTTTAACCATGCCGTATTTATAATATATGTGTACAATATGTGGTAAGCTGAAAAAAGCGGGATATCTGGCAGCTCTGCCCAACACCAGCTGCATCAGGTATCGCAAGCGGGCGCTTCAATCACTTAAGAGAATGCAAGTGGCAATAAGCAGTTAGATGTCGCTAGAGTCATTTTACACACGGTTTACGAAGCTTTTTGTTCTAGCTTGGATGTCTGTTATCTGTGGTACAACGGTGAAAGAGGTATTGTTGTTGCAGTTGAAAACCGTAATAATCGACGTGCGACATTCGGTTTTATTCGTGTTCTGTGTGTCGCCACTACGTCGCAGGTGGTGTGCTGTATAGCGCATCAATCTACGAACACAGCGCACCACGCGCGACGTAGTCACAGAGAACAGACATCCAAGCGAAAGGTCCCCACTTGGATAAAACCACAGATAACAGACATCCAAGCTAGGCTTGGACCGTGTGTAAAAACTTGCAACGGTTTTTCGCAAGTGGCAATAAGCAGTATGGTGGCACTGCGATCACCTAAAATGTTCATTCGAAGACATGACGCAAAAGCAATTTGAAGCCTGCTCACACTAACACAAAATCCTATATAGCTGGGGGCCCTAGTGTATATTAAAAGAAATCGACACCCGCTCGCTCATACAGGAAACCCCATAAGGTACACATTCGCGACTACGATGCTAAACCCTTCACGATCTCTTGTATACATATTCGAGACTACGAAGTTGCTGATATTTGTTTGGTTTTTGTAAGAAAAAAAGAGAAGGAAGTATTTTTGCTATTGTTTTCCCACAAGTTTTGACAATTCGGCATGGGTTTTCGTGTAAGTGCGAACAGGCTTGAAAATTTCATTCACTTTTGTAGTCACGAATTCGCGTTGAAAGCAGTAAAAGAGATTTCGTGGCTGCTCGCACTTACAGGAAACCTCGTAACGAACTGTCAACGTGTGAGTAACGAAAAAATCAAAAATATACTTCCCTCTTTTTTTCTCACGCCTGAACAATATCAGCAAAACCGCGAATCATCGATGTTTAGCTTTTTAGCGAGAAAAAAACAGAAGGAAATATTTTACTTTTGACATCACGCACGCATTGCCAATCCACAATGAGATTTCGTGTGAGTGCGAAAAGAATTGAACATCCTTTTTTAGTTTCGCGGAAGAGCCTGCTCGCACTTGCACGAAATCTTAAACGGGAAGATAAACAAAAGGAAAAAATATTTCCTTCCTTTTTTGTCATGAACAAACCTCAAAATATCAGCAACACTTTGCAGAGCTGCCAGATATTTTTTAAAAGAATTATTCTTTATCGAATTTTAACGCCGAATCACGGAAACAATGATTTTGTGCATTCTGTTTCATCTATTTGGAATTATATTGATTTCTAATATAAACATACAAAAGTTCAAATTAATGGACAAAGTAGTCAAATCCCATTCTAAAAAAAAAAAAAAATATAGGCGAATAAACGCAAAACTAATGAAGCCCATGCGACTCCTACATTTGGCTGTCTGAACTAGGAAAATGATGATCAGTTACAAATTTTCGCTGGACGGATATACAAATCAAAACATTTTTCAATTAAATCTCAGTAAAATGAATATTGCGAACATTGAATTTTCTGCAGCGGGTTAGAAATCTTATTAACCAGCTAGCGCACTGGTGGTTGCAAATGAAATGTGTACTTAGGACAAGTAAATTGAGATCCGGATTTAGTTTAAGTGTGTGTGGTTATGTTTATAGGTTCCAGACCGAAAAATTTAGATCCAGATATATTCATGAAAGTGTTCTATATATTGTTTAAGGTAATTTCAATGATTTTAAGCAAAATTATAACAATATTTCATACAAGGCATGTTGAATCAATGTCCTTATTGTTTAGTATTTATTATGTAATAAAATTATAAATGGTTTTAAATAAAATGCAGGCAAATAAAAATTATAGTAAGTATATATGTTATTTTCTAACCCAACCATAACATTTGATTGATTTCAAAGCGCGCAGTTTTAAAAAAAATTCAAATTCGCTTCTTATGATTTTAGTTTTCTATGTGTTTTGACAGCTCGAAATAAAAATATCATCATTTTTACCGCGGCGCCAACTACTTGTCGAATGAAGCTTTTGTTCACCTATAAACATATCTTTTAACCATGCCGTATTTATAATATATGTGTACAATATGTGGTAAGCTGAAAAAAGCGGGATATCTGGCAGCTCTGCCCAACACCAGCTGCAGGTATCGCAAGCGGGCGCTTCAATCACTTAAGAGAATGCAAGTGGCAATAAGCAGTTAGATGTCGCTAGAGTCATTTTACACACGGTTTACGAAGCTTTTTGTTCTAGCTTGGATGTCTGTTATCTGTGATAAAACTAATGTCAAATTAGTTGGGAAACTATAGTGATGATGTCGCTAAAATTCTACACTAAACTCACAACAGCTAGCATCTGGCGCTAGCATAACGCTTATAGTCCATATATACTAGCGCCAGAGGAACCAAAGGTTGTCAGTGTGCAAATCAAAAGAATCATTAGTTGGGAAACTATAGTGGTGGGGACGCTAGCATATTAGGTGATTTTAATTTGAAATTTTATCCAAGAATTGGGTTGTTTAACGGTATATAGGTTTTAATGGCATATGATGCAGATTGGCATGAAACATAAGAAAACATAAATAATTTTGTTTCTGTTATTGTATAAATGTCAAAATTTTTTTTTTTAATGTTTAATAAGTCAGGTCAATATTTAAGACTACATGCCATCGAAAAACCATTCGCGACATTCGCTGCTTGTTTTCCTGATAGTTTATGACAACCTTTATTCAACATCAACTATAGTCCGCCGTGTTTGCGAAAGCTTTTGACATTTTTTGTTGTCACTGTGATGAAATAACGACCCTGTTGAAATCATCTACGTGTCTTGTGCCTATTTCTTAACGTAACTCACGAACGTCATTATATAAACGCAAGTGTCTTATAATAAAAAATTAAAACAATGCTTTTTAAAAAAACGAAGTCGTGGGCAATTTAAATGCAAAAATAAATGTTGTTATGTGTTCCTGGGAGTGTTCTTCATGGATAAATGTGTCTAAATGTGAAATTTATCGTGCATTAAACAACCCAATAGGCGAGTTCGAGCAAAACTAATAGCAACCGTTCGCTACCTGGTTGTGATTATTGGAACTACAAAAAAAGTGCAATTCCCAAAATGCTTGCTGGTACCTATATAGAACTCGACTTTAAATGTAATATTTTATTGAATTACCAACAGTGGGAATGATGAAAATGGATAATAAAGGTAAGAAAAAGTATTACCTTTCACTTGATATATATTGTTTCTGTTTCGGGAGATTATTAGAGCTTCGCAAGTGAATTTATGTCTACGAACTGATAGGTTATATGTTTGGTTCTTGGCGCAGATTATGCTAATCACGAAAAAAAATTTGAAAACACATTGGAAAACACTGAAGACTGAAAATAATTGGTGATTCTCTATCCAGGATATGTAAACTTTACAGCTGACTCTATGTACTTTTGATTCATGCGGTACAAAATCAAACATTAACATTTTTCTGCCATAAAGTTAATTAATTCGAATATTTTCACTTGCCTTAACGTAAATAAACAAATTTCTTCCAATATTTGGCTATCTAAAATCCTGACAATTGAAAGGGTTAATCAAAAACAGCATTTTATTTCAGCTTTTTTCAAAAATGTATGGAGTTTGACAGCGATTTTACTTTTCATCACTTTTTTTATGCAGCGCCTCCAAGCGGGCGATAGCTTGTCAAAAACGCCTATTCCCAATAAATTTGTTCCTGAATGGATGTCTGTTCTCTGTGACGTAGTTGCGACACACAGAATAAGAATAAAACCACCCCATCGACATCTCTATATCGAGCTGCAGTAAACGTCAGCGACAGCATGTCCGGGGCTCAAAATTTGACAGCGGGCCCAAATCAGACTGCTGGCAGTTGAGTGAAACGCAGTGCTGAATTGCTATCTCATTTTCGCACACACGAGATGTTGGCGGCGAGAACATGGTTGTCTGCCATGGGCTTGAATAAAACCGAATGTCGCACGTCGATTATTGCGGTTTTCAACTGCAATAATAGGTACAGAAACCACCGTTGTACCACTTTGCTTGCGTGATTCTATCGTTGTACACGGTGACAGACATACATACAATTGTACAGGTAGAACGCTGGTACAATTGGGTCCTAAAATTTGTGATAAAAAGATGATTTTTTTAGAAGGAACGATAAAGCTTCCCATTATGACTACCAGAGTATAGTTTTTTCTTTTTTAAAAAGATGCCGAGCATTAAAAATTAAAAAACAAAAATATTGTAATTTATTCTCCCTTGACATTAGAGATCATCCTTGACATAACGAAAATAACACGTTTCTGGCAACAATGATAACTTTTTGTCACTGGCAACTCTGGTTTGACATTAGAGCAGTTGATCGTTTTGACAGTTACAGCTTCGCAGTTGTCTCTTGTGCTTGTCTGCGTTTTGCTGGTCGTGAGGAAGTGGAACATCAAATTTGTACTAGTTATCGGATAAAAGTTTTGATTCGGGCAATGTATTCCAATCCATCGATTCACGGTGCTAGACTTTGTTCAAATCTAGTTTGCGCTAAGAACGACTAAACGATGTCAAACTGATGGCCAACAGTATAATCTCGGTACAATTGACCCCGCAGAACAGTATGAAAAAACGCCAGCCGAAACTGACACCGTATAATCAATCAGATTGGTATGTTCTGCTACTCCGACGTGAATCAGCAGTAGGGCGAACGGCTGACCAAAAATTTATGTGCGTTTCTAACCAAGCACGGTCGCATCTCGATGGCGGGTGTTGCATCCGAAAACTGACTTTTTGCAACTTTTGACTTTTTGATACACTATCACATGAACGTGAAGGTAAACAAAAAGTTTTCCGTGACATTTCAAGACATACTATGGTTTCTTTTTATAATTCGTGTTGTCTAGACATCGCTTGACACAACCATGCACAGGTATCCAGCTTTCCACGAGCGATAATGGCGGATATTGAGCACAAGTGGGCACAATCTTTTGACATTCATTGGAGGAGCGTCGAGTTCGCCCTGACGGAGTTACTATGGATACATGCATGATTGTTTGTTGTTCGAGAGTAAAATGTAAACATTGTTCAATTTAGCAGATCAGCGATTAATAGATAAATAAAATTAATTACGACTTGTTAGCTTTAAGACACAACTCGCCGGTTAATTCGGTTAATGTTACAGCTTGGATGACAGCCATTGCTACTGTGTTACCTGACTCACTGCGAATATGCGTTGTGTTCGCGGGATCGTGTTGGTTCGAAAGGTTTCGAAAAATATCGCCCTTGTATCGAAAATATCGTTAATTTTGATCACTAAAAATAACGTACTTAAACGTTATATTTCAAGTGCGAGTAGTACGCAATAATTGTATTGTGAAACTGAATTGTTATTTATGCAACTTTTTACAAATTAAATGCAATAACAAAAGCACAACTTATAAAAAATCGTTTGTTATCGATATTAACTGCATATGCGTTATAAACGAATTAAACGTATGGTTATGTTCTATTTCAATAATACGCATATTCGCAGTGAGTCAGGTAAAACAGTAGATTCGTTAAAATTAGACACCAACAATTATTGATTTAAGTTTTTTGTGGTCGTAAATTTTAATGTTGAAATGCAATTGGCTGCACATTAAAATCGTCTTTCAAGGTTTTCATATATTCGAGCGCTTTGAAAGCGTGATGGACCTGGTTATTGAATACAAAAAGTCGAATTTTTCGTTCAATAAGATAATATTTTTTCATTCTTGCTATCAACCAGTTGTGTGTTTATTTACATGAACTAGACTTAATTACTTTGCACAACTCGTTGTATTAATGGATGAAGTTAGGCGTAGGCTAACGAAGCCCTTTTCTAAACAAACAGATGCCGAAACTGTTGTAGTTTGGCTTCGGTAATCACCGCTCCGACCAGCAGCCGCTGACTATCCCGAGGATCGGCAGCCGTTTCCGTTACAGCTGCATTCTTGTATAGCCTAGCCACCTCTTGGCCGCCCATAGGAACGCGTATAATAAGCTTTTGGCGACCGGTAACGACCAGAATTTGCCGCTCAATTTCTTGCAACTGTACATGGACGATGACATCGGCAAGTATCGATCAGTCCCGTCGGGATATCCGCCATAAAACCGAGGGTGTCCATAGAGTACTTCCAGCTTGCATGGAAGCCAGCCAGCATGAGCCGTTACATCCAACGTGGCAAATAGCTGATTTCGCGGTTCGAGAGATTTTTCCTCGGTGAAGGCTTTAATCAGAGAGGTTTTACCGGCACTGGTGTAGCCAACGACAGCAACAATTGTATAGGCTTTCTGTTTGCGTCTATTGCGGAGCAAATCGCGATGCGACCGAATAGATGCCAGTTCATTTTTCAGCTTTCTTTCGCGGATGCGAAGCATGTGCCTTTGTGATTCGGTAAGATAAATACGACTTTTAGTACTGAGTCTTGATTCTTCATCTGATTCCAAATGTATGGAATTTCGGCCATTGCAACCTGCAGTTTAGCTTCAGTGCTTATGGCATGCAAGCGCAGAATCTGTATTACTACAGAATAACGGTCCATTACGGGAAGTTTAAAATGTTCTTCTAGTATCTGCTTTTGCACCAGAGACAAAGTGCCCTTACTGACAAATACACAAGTGATTAACGTTCCAGAAGTTTGCAGGTTTTGCAAACACATTTTAATTTCTTCCAGTTTCCCAACGCCAAAAAGATGCTTTTTATCTAGCGATTCCAGCGGAACTTTCAGGGCGTACTCTACTGTCCATTTGGGTATCGAACGAACCAACGCTTCCGCCTCCGCAAGTTGATGTTCTGATTTGCTGGAAGACTTTTTCGGTCCCCACTTTATGTATGGTTGAATGATAAACACGTTTTGTTCGTTGTGCAGCCTTTTCTGCACTCGCATGGCATTGTTGGCAATGGTGTCGTAGTCGGCATCATCCAAGCTGAACTCATCTAAATCTGCTCCATCGGTCGAACCAGCGATCTCTCTGTTGGTACTCTTAAATTTCCCTTTATACCCAGGTAATCGCACGAAAGAATTCTATGGACGAAATTTTTTTTCCTCTAAAAACTGTTTGATCATTGCAGTCTTCTTGGATCCTCGCCAAATAACAGCTTCGGTTCGGCTCTTCAATAGAAAACCAATCGACATAACGGCCAGTTTCTTTTCGGCACTGGTATAAACCGGTACCCATCCTTCTTCGCATTGGTGAACATCGTGATCCTCTAGTCCTAGTAAGAATGGAACTCTGGGACCGCACAGATTAATGTCTAATAAGCCAACCTAAACGAAAGTGTTGATTAAAAAACATGATTATATTTTGCCAATTCAAATGACTCACCTTATAACCGGATTCCGATAAGGTTAACGCGATCTGAAAAATTAAACAATGTTTACATTGTTACACTCGAACAACAAACAATCATGAATGTATCCATAGTAACTCCGTCAGGGCGAACTCGACGCTCCTCCAATGAATGTCAAAAGATTGTGCCCACTTGTGCTCAATATCCGCCATTATCGCTCGTGGAAAGCTGGATAGTTTGTCTATGTAAGGTTGCCCAAATGTTTATTTTTTGTTCAAAATTTTACAAAATTAAAAAAAAAGGTTTTTAACGGCAATAGCCTAAAAATATAAAATTGAATATCAAAATATGTGTTCCTAACCCTAACCTCATCGATTCAAGCTAAAAACGACATAGGCCTTTAGGACCCAATTGTATGTCTGTCTCTGGTATTAGCTGATGTTAGGAGATAAAGGTGCCAGTTAGCTGCAATAGTAATAGTAATTTTATCAATCAATGAACAGCCATTTTATTAATGACAGAAAGAATATTTTTGCAAAATATTAATTCGTACTCACTTACCTTACATGTCCGACTTCAAACTAAGCCCAGTCAATCATCTCGCACATCACCCTCCTCTAGTCCTCAATCGCAATCGCCCTCCGAGAGCATCCGAGGGCGCCAGGGTATGAACACAACCGATCCGGACGTCCGGATGGACTTCATCGATTGTACGTTTGGTCAGTTCATCGGAGCTAATGCCGGGTTGTTTACTACCGGTAATTTTGATACCCGCAATCTTATCCGATTTGCTGGGTTGATGATGGTTCCTTGATATGTGTTTGCTGCTGGTTGCAACCAGTATAGGGCCAAAGAATGTGGTGGCTCTACCAGGATCGGAACATTCGGAATGACTTTTCCATCGACCGGCTTCACTATAATCGTACCTGACGTCCAGTTCATCGATTCGTTGTTGCTTTTACTAAATTAATATTAAAGGATGATAAACCACGCTCGCGATGCTGAATCGGGGATTTATTTTATTTGTAAACTCACACGAAAGATGGAAACAAACGCGAACAATATTGATAAGAGAAAATTCGGAAAATTCCTGTCTTGAACTTCGTCGTTTTATTGTTGCAGATGACACTGCCTTCGCATTTTAATTTTTAATTTTACGAGATCGGCGAAAATTTTAATCATTTAATCTCATTACGAACGTTACGAACAGTCAACACCAAAACCGACAAAACGTGTGCGAGGCGTGCAAGATTGCCGTTGCCAGCAGTAAAAGAGATTTCCTAAACTGCTCGCACTTACAGCAAATCTCATGCCGAACTGTCAACGAGTGATGTGATGACAAAAGCAAAATTATTTTACTCCCTTTTCCACGTAATCACAATCAGTGTTGCTATTTTCATTTGAAATGCAGTAAAATCCCGCCCATGTGGCGTAAAATAGCGGGCTGCGAGCATAATACAAGAGCAACATTTCAAATAGGCCGAAGTCAAAACTGACAGTTTCGAGAAAATCGATATTGAAACTTGAGCATCATTTTTTAACTCTTTATTTGATATAAACAGTGTTGCTTAGAGTTGAATGTCACATTATGATGCAAAAACATATTAGTTTAATGTGTAATGCAACAACTAGCAGAAAAAACATTGATTTACTTTGTAATTTGCAAAAATATGCGTTTGGCCGTTTTCGGAGATCATTCGGTAATACGACTTTTTCATAAGGCTGATTTGATTATCAATTGTTGATGGGGCCTTTGACATGAGGCTTTTATTTACTGTCAGTGGTGATATGATTTTGGTATTGGGCCGTTTTTTAGACAGCTTTTCGCGTTTGGCCTTTTTTTATCACGTTGTTTTGAAGAGCAATGGCTAGAAAAGGTTAAAAATTCGTAACTGGGACACCGATCAGCTTTATTATTTCTACTAGAAAAGTTGGGGTTTAATTTCATCGGCAAATCTGCCACCGTTGAACAGGTTTGTGAAGCGGAACGTGTTACCCGTGAGGTGCGGCAGTGCGGCAGTCGCTATTGGTAGTGTGAAGCAGCAGCAGTTCATTCATTTAGCATTTCTAACTCACCACAGCGCGCAAGTGCATCACGCCTTGGCAGTTCAGCGATAGTAAATGTCTCGGGCGCGCAACTAAGGAACTCTGTCCGGTTCCTCCACAGGTGATATATATATATATACAGCGAAATAGCTTTTTTCGTGTAAGCCGAAAAGTAACTTAAATTTTTGTTGCCGCGCAGGCTTAAATACTAAACATGTCGTGTCTGTGAATGACCGTGTTATTTATGCAGGTAGCATCGTATTGTTTTTTTTCGGTCGTCCGTCGAGTCTCTCGCGCAATTGTACGGCGGGGATCATCTTCGCATCAGCAGCAAGCAGCAGAAATCCCACAACAAAAAATAGGGCCGAATGCAAAACAAAACACAAACTGCGTATAGGCTTTTTCATACAGAATGGCCGAAGCACAAAATGAAAACTTTGTTGCCAGTTTTCACATAAGGCTTTTTCAAATTTGCTTTTTAAGAGTCATAAAGTTTTCAAATCGCTATGATGTTTGGTATTATTATAGATACTTAAAAAAGCTTTAAATATAACCAAAAAACCAGTTTTTTTATATTTTGCACTTGGGCCCTATTGAAATGTTGCTCTTGAATATTACACAAATTGCACGTAAATGATGATGTGCACCATTTATGTGTAATATTACATCAATTTGTGTGTAAATTTTACGTCGAAACTGTGGTAATATTACACGAAGTTGATGTACCAAAAAGTGTATGTAATTTTACACGATTGTGGGGAATATCGCATGATGTAATATTGTAACAGAATGCGTGGAATATTATGTTTTTATTCTGTTTACATCTAATTTATGCGTACATCGTTAAAATTCCGTTATTTCCGATTACAATTTTTTTTACTGTGTGGGTATTGGGTATTACAGGAAATCTCGTGCCGAACTGTCAACGCGTGAGTGTTGACAAAAGCAAAAATACTTCCCTCTCTTTTTTTCTCACGCAAAACCCTGAACAATATCAGCAACGCTGGCAAGGGCAATACATACCTTTATGTAACTGTTGACAAGTATCAATGTGATATATACAGGTTAGAGTGACTATCCAGCTTTTTACCAGCCATAATGGCGAACCTGTTCGTAATATTTGAACAGCATTTTTGACATTTCTCTAATACATCGCACGTTGTCTTTCCGTACATTCCTTTAGTTTTACGGTGAACGCGCGGAAAAAAAACGTGCGATGTATTAGGAAATGTCAAAAATGCTGTTCAAATATTACGAACCCGTCCGCCATTATGGCCCGTAAAAAGCTGGATACAGAGTGGCGACAATGTCAAAATTGAAATGATAATTATCTGTCAGTGTCATTCCAATCGAGCAGACAACCTATCCAACGCGTATGCAGGAAAGAGAAAGAAAAACCTTGGCAAAACCGCATTGCATACATTTGGGATGACTTATCGCCACTCTGTATATAGTTACTCTAATACAGGTGTGGCAATGTTGGTTAAGTGGTATTAGTGCAATGAAGAAATTTCATCATGGTGTGGCTGAAATCGCAAATCGACCAATCACGATGAAGCGTGACGTCAAACTCCAAAAACAAACCCCATTGTCCGACGCGGTTTGTTTTTGTAGTTTGACGTCGTTTTCTGATTTTTCCAGCCCGGTGTCACCAATACACTCTCACATATGATTTGACAGTACCCCCATTGTTCAGTTCGCGAAGCTTCCTGAAAAATCATGCAATTCATATTGCGCAGAAAAGCACATGTTCTGAACATTCTAGAACGGACGCGCGGTATTTTTCCATAATGAACGTGATCATGCCACCGTCCATTCATCACGCTTGCGATGTGCAAGCCACACACGTACACTGTTACAACGCCACACCGCAGCGCCAATCAGCACGCAGCATGAGGAGCCTGCCGCATGGGAGACTACAAGCACCTATAAGAAGCGGACCCTCTGCGTCACCATTCATTCAGTTTTTTTCCGATCATCGATTCAGTTTGAGGATTTAGTTTTTTCAATCAACCATTCAGTGTTTCCCAATCATAGTAGTAGTAGACGAAAGTAGTTTTTATTTAAACTGATAAAGTGTAACTATAAAATGTCTGCATAATATAGTAATTAAGTGCTTCGTATCCATCGTTCGCTTCCTTCCGACAAGTTTGAAGAATAGTGTCCTGGCGCGTAGTGAAGTGTGAGGGAGAAATCAATCGTCCATCCACCCGGGCAGCATTCATCATACAGTCCACTCAGTTACTTTTCCTATCCCAACCAAAACACCCATACTGATGGGCCCCTCGATGCTGGGCCCCAAACAACAATGGCCGCTCCATAGAATTTCTCTGAACTGATTTCCCGCCCAGTGCTTTTGACGTTTAGATTTTAGTCATAGAAAAATGGCGATGTGCCGGGGGGGTCGGATTTTTCGCTACTGTAGAGATCATCCAGAGACCATCATGTATTGAACTCATTATTTGGATCAGTGTTTATTTGCTGAATAGAGGTTTTCCGTCAGATCATACCCCTCCTTTTCTTATTTTTTCTCAAAAGTACTCCCAATACGAGTGACAATGGTGCAAAAATATATTTTTTCGTTGACTCTAGAATTTACTACGATTTTTTAAACAATGCAAATTGCAAGAATGTTGAGTTTCTTTTCACCAAATCACGAATGTTGAGTTTTAAAAAATTCGTTTCGGCTGCACTGTTTATCAAAATTTTCAGATTTTCTGGCAGCATTGCATAATAGTTTTTGACATATGTGTATCAGCGGTAGAGTGAAAAGGATAAAACGAATGAAAAGCTAATGATTACCTTCTTTTTCATTTCGTTTGTTGCTTGCCACAAGAGTAAAGAGTGGCACAAATGGTTTCGAAGTGGTGAAAATAGAGGACACTGGTACAAAAAGGCATGTAAGACATCCGAGAAGTGACCTGTTGAAATATACGTATTTTAGTTTTTCATTTTTACAGTAGTTAGAGGCTTTAATAAAGAAAGTTTTATATGGGTATCATTTCTAAGAGTCAAAACCGAACATTTAGTGAAAAAAAATTTTTTGACGGAAAACCTCTATAGGAGAAAAACTGAAAGAGTTCTGTTAATCAGGAAAGTTTAAGTGGGCGAACTGGACTCTCCAAACATCCTCGCTCAAATCAATTTCAATGCCACGTCACGTGCGCTTCGAGACATACAATTTCTACGCCTGGACTTCCCATGAATCCTGATTTCCTACACTAAAAGCGGGTTTTCCCATTCCTTCATATTCTTTTCCAGAAGGCGTCTATATTTCTACCTAATAAATTATATCCTGCCTGGCTTCTACACTGTTTATCAGATAATTCTTTCTTAAATCCAAATCTAAAGAAGTACATAATGTTAATAAAATATAAATTCAACTTAGTATCTTATTTGTATGACAAAAGTTAAATATCAAAATTTGTCTTGTTCTATAAACCTAGGTAAGAAAACGTGCGATGTATTAGGGAAATGTCAAAAATGTTGTTCAAATATTACGAACACGTCTACCAGCATGGCTCGTAAAATGCTGAATAGGTACGGATTATGGGTAATTTATTTTTGGCCTACACCAAATCCAACACAATTAAAAGATTATTATTCACGCGTATTTTTGATTAGAAGTGTATTTCGTTTTATTGCTTCAGCTTAATATTTACTTTCCCTAAAAACTACATCGGAAAACTTTTCATTTGGAACCAAAATCATTAAAATCGGTTCGGTTGTTTGAATGTTATCCAGCTTTTTACGCGCTATAATGGCAGACGCTATAAATTGTGTTCGTAATATGTGATCAATCTTTTTGACAACTCTGCATCCATCAAAACTGGGCACTCTTCTCCTGTACGGCAGTGTTGCTCTTTCTTTCGTTTACGCAAAAGAAGGAAGGCAATAGTTTTGTTTACATTTCGCACAGTTTTACTTTCCTTCTTTGACGTAAACGAAAGAAAGAGAACGGTAGTGTTGCAAGAGAAGAGTGCCAGATTTGATGTATGCAGAGTTGTCAAAAAGATTGATCACATATTACGAACACAATTTATAGCGTCCGCCATTATAGCGCGTAAAAAGCTGGATAAACAAATAAATTTCGACGTGACGTTTTTTTCAATATGTGAGTAAGTAAAATATGGCAATATGTGACTAGATAAACGTTTTTCTATATTTAAATGAAAAAAAAAACAGACGTTAGTTCTTCGGAATAAAATTTTTTTGTGACGATTTGTGCAAAAATTTTTTTTTGTGCATTTCCAATTATGAGTGTATCACGTGTTATTCATAACGGCGTTTTTGTTTCAGTGTTTGAGAAGTTTGACAACTGCGGGGTTGCTTCTTGTTTTTCGTTCAAAATCGCTCGATGAGAATTTTTCTCTGAACTGACAATATTTAAAACTAAAAACATACATTTTTGTGTTAGGTAGAACCGTATCCCCCTGGTAGTGACACTGTAAGATGTCTGATTGATGATGTACTGGTCGACTTTATCGACTCGGGATCCTCTATCAACGTTGTTACGGAAGATTTATGGAAAGAATTGTTGACTAAGAAAGCAAAAATTTTTAGGAAGAAATATCAATGCGATCGGAAATTTTATGCATACGCGAATTAGGATCCACTAACTGTGACTGCAATTTTTGAGGCATGGGTATCTGTCAATCCATCGAAACCTAAGAGCTATCCATCGAAACCGCCGAATTTTTCGTGATTGAAGGTGCACGAAAATCCCTGCTTAGTAAACGAACGTCAGAAGATAAAAAAAAAAAAAAAAAAATGCTTTCCAATGATGTCATCGAAAAAGTTGAAGGCCCTGCCGAATGGATATCACCTTTGGTGATAGTTCCAAAAGGCAAAAATGATGTTAGGATATGTATCAATATGAAATATCCCAATGAAGCTATTAAGCGGGAACATTATCCATTGCCTGTTATTGACACTTTCCCAAATAAGCTTAGAGGGTCCAAACTCACGATTGGACATAACATCTGCCTATCACCATGTCGAGCTTCACCCAGACTTTAGAAGTATAACTACATTCATGACCGGAAGAGGTCTGATGCAATTCAAACGCCTGATGTTCGTGATAAACTGTGCACCCGAAATTTTCCAAAGGATTATGACGGAAATGCTAACTGAGATCGATGGCGTTATCGTCTATATTGACGATATCGTCGTGTTCGGAAGGACAAAAGAAGAGCACGACCAGCGGCTCCAGCAGATGCTAATAGCATTGGAAAGAAACAATGCAACTCTGAATAGAAGTAAATGTGTTTTCGGAGTCAAGAAACTTCAAATTCTAGGTTTTGAAGTGAGTGCTCTAGGTGTGAGTCCGTCTGAAGAGAAAATAACAGCGATTAAAAATTTTCGCCCGCCATCATCCAAAGAAGAGGTCCGCAGTTTTCTAGGACTTGTCAACTTTGTCGGACAATTTATTCCAAACCTTTCTTCGAGAACGGAAAATCTGAGAAAATTCCTCCGTGACGAAACAGAAATATTTGGTAAAGACCAAATGAATTCCTTCAATGATTTGCGACACGAGCTCTGTAATAACGTTCGCAAACTGGGATTTTTTGATCCAAGTGATGCCACAGAGGTGTACGTCGATGCTTCTCCGGTCTAGGGTCTAGGCGCAGTACTTGTCCAAAGTGACAGAAAGAATGTACCAAGAATTATATGCTTCGCTTCTAAGGGTCTGACAAAAGCAGAAAGAGTGTACCCACAAACGCAACGCGAGGCCCTGGCTGTTGTGTGGGCTGTAGAGAAATTTTATTTATATCTCTTAGGACTTCGCTTTACCATTTTCACAGATCATAAAACGCTGGAATATATATATGGAGGGAAGTATCGCGACGGAAGACGAGCATGCTCGAGAGCGGAAGGTTGGGCACTCCGCCTGCAACCGTACGATTTTGAGATCAAGTATATACCAGGTTCGACCAACATTTCGAATGTACTATCTCGTCTAGTGATTGAGGCTGATGAACCATTCGACGAACATGCAGATCGCTTCCTATTTGCAGTGGGAGAAGGACCTTTGGCCGAAATAAAGCAAGTAACATTCACGGATGGAACTCTGTCGTCGGTTATGAAGGCATTGGATACGCAATGTTGGTCAGCGGAATTGTTTAGACACCAAGCTTTTGAAAAGGAGCTTGCTGTGATCGACGATATACTTATAAGAGATGAAAGAATTGTTCTTCCAACAGATCTGCGTCAAAGAGCGCTCCAGATTGCACACCGAGGTTATCCTGGAGTGGTTGCGATGCGAAGGAACATAAGAGAGAAAATCTGGTGGCCATGAATGGACCGAGATGTAGCAAACACAGTTCAAGAATGTGCTGGATGTGCAGCCGTTAGTAAGCAACATCCACCCGAGCCAATGATACGCAAAGAGATGCCACAGCGGCCGTGGCAGGAAATTGTCATTGATTTCTTTTTTGCTAAAGACTGTGCTACGTTCTTAGTTATCGTAGACTATTATAGCTGATTTTTAAAGGTTATTGAAATGCGCACCACGAACGCTACTAAGACAATTGAGGCATTGGAAGAAGTTTTTCGTGAGCAAACATATCCAGAAACTATTCGTAGTGATAATGGCCCTCCGTTTGCCAGTGAAGAGTTTGCCGAATATTGCAAGAGTAAAAATATCAGGCTAGTACGTACCATACCCTACTGACCGCAAATGAACGGCTTAGTAGAAAGGCAAAACCAAGGAATCCTGCGGGCACTGCGCATTGCAAAGGCTACGAACTGTAATTGGCGAAAATCGGTTCAAGATTATGTATATATGTATAACACGACTCCTCACTCGATAACTGAAAAAGCTCCATTGGAACTGATGACGGGGCGTCCGGTTAAGGATCTTTTGCCGTCATTGAGAACCGATCTACATTGGCGTAGAGATATCGAGGTACGTGAAAGAGATGCTATGAAGAAAATGCAAGGGAAGCATTACGGGGATACGCGTAGGCAAGCTAAGCTTTCCGATATCAACGTAGGAGATTCAGTAATGTTGCGGAACTATGAAACAGGTAAACTCGAACCCAAATTTCGACTAGAGAAATTTACGGTTTTGAAGAAAAATGGAAATGATGCTGTAGTTGCAAATAAAGCAGGCGTAATGTATCGTCGATCAGTAACACATTTGCGAAAATATCCAACACCAACTGGAAAAGATGATTCCAAAGATTCAACACCCGAACCATTAATCGCATCGGAAGATCCGAACATAAGTGTATCGGGAATAGGGACTACAAAACGTAAGCAAATTGACGTGTCAAGCGACGAGACACGCGATAATCCGGAAGCAACAGTAAAACGTCCAGCGAGAGAGAAAAAGGTTCCGTTAAAATATTTGCAATAGTAACTTTGATTTTAGTATGATTGATATAAAAAGCGAGGTAAAACACTTTGAGATGATCTGATATTCACATCAACTCGTCGTGAAAGCCACGTGAATTTCAAATAGAATGACATTTCATAAGAGTTACCCTTTGCTTAAACATTTAAAACCAGTGAAATATTTATAAAAACTTACACCTTAATTTCATGTGGATTGCAACAGGATATAATCTAATGGTAAAACACGTGGATTTGCAGTGCTAAAGCAGTGACTACCATGTTGATTGAAGGTTTGTTGGAAAAGCATGGTTGTTCAACGTGTTTTCCATATGAAATATTTCATTTCACGTTAAATTGAAGGGAAACCGTTTTGATACTCGAATGATTGACATATGAAACAAGATTATCAATATTTGCACGTTGAAATTCATGTGTAAGATCTCTTGGTTACGCCATGTCTATTTTTATCAGTGCACTGTCCCTATAGGGACGCGAAAAGGTCGATAGCTTCGACTAGAGTGACTATATACAGAGTGGCGACAATGTCAAAATTGGAATGATAATTATCTGTCAGTGTCATTCCAATCGAGCAGACGACCTATCCAACGCGCATGCAGGAAAGAGAAAGAAAAACCTTGGAAAACCCGCATTGCATACATTTGGGATGACTTGTCGCCACTCTGTATATAGTCACTCTAGCTTCGACGTTTAATTTTTTTTTTGAGTGTGATAGCAACAAGAAACGAACGAAGGTCTGACCCACACGCTCAACCTCGGCTACTCAAAATTGAGTAAAAAACTACTCAGTTTCGGAAAAACCGTGGGTACGCAAAAATGAGTAAAGGTGCTGTCACTCAAAAATGAGTAGGCATACATTTTCTCCAAAATGAGTAGTTTTTGCTCAGTTTTATTTACTTGGATAAATGGGTGGAAACTACTCATTTTTGAGTAACCGGGCATTTTGTCAAAACAGAGTAGTTTCTACTCAGTTTAATTAACTAGAATAATGGGTGGAAACTACTCATTTTATTGAAGGAAATGGTTAGAAAATACTCATTTCGAATATGTTATTTCAATTAAAATATCTAATTTAGTATGATGTATTATTATGAATATTTATTTGTAATTAACCTTCGTAATGCATCGGAAAAAGTTTCACATTATTTGAACTTAAGTTTTGAGTTTGCCCTCATTCTACCGTTTTCAATCCGAATTTCGTTTTCTTTATCTCGTTTCAAAGATATGACCCAAAACTGGCACCTAAAGTAAGTTGAGGAATATTTTGTTGACTAATGGCCACTTCAGCGTCGGTTTCGGAACATTCGGTAACTGTTTCGGGTGACATTTTTGACGTAGGACTACGTCTTTGTTTACATATACTGGGTAGCAATTTGTGAAAACGAAAATAGAAGTGTAACGTTTTAATGAATCTTTCAAATGATATTGTCAGTTGCAAGGAAAATTGTCCAATCAATCAGTGCGCAATCGCTCATAAAAGTGCTATTTTAGCTTAAATCGTTTCAGTCTCTTAGGCGCACTTATTGCTTGGAAGATAACGAAAAAGTGCGCCGAAGACACCGAAACGATTTAAGCTAAAATAGCACTTTTATGAGCGATATCGCACTTTGGATGGTACAATTTTCCTTGCAATTGACAATAATAACTACTAAACTACTGAATGAAACCGAACCGGGATTTCTGTCTGTCTGTCTGTTCGTATGTTCCTTATATACTCGGAAACTACTAAGCCGTTCGGCGTGAAAATTTGCATTTAGGGGTTCTTGGGGCCAAGAAAGGTTCTTATGATAATTAGAGAACCGTATCTCTCCTAATACGGGGTGCTCTCATACAAATGAAACACAAATTTTTGCATAACTAGAGAACTTATCAAGCAAATGGATCCAACTATGACATGTGCGGGGTTTTGGAGGCAAGAAATTTTTCTATGGTGAATTGAGACCCCTCATCTTTTTAAGAGGGGGCTCCCATACTAAAAAAATACAAATTTCCTCTTAACACAGACATAACTCTTATAAGAAAAATCAACAATAATTATCGTACCTAACATTTAGCCTGAACACTAGCACCATCTATGATCGACATTCCCAAATATCAAATAGCAACATGGGTATCCATCGAAGTAGCAAGTATTTTTTATGGGGAATTCCACTTTCGTCAAAAAGCACCAATTTGACCAAAACGGAGACATTCCCAATTAACCTAAATTTGAAATGACGTTTTAATCGGTACGAAGAATGGAAAACGAGTGTTATGTCTGTTTGTCTGTGCTCTTAACTTGAGGACTAATCAAGCAAATGGAAACAAATTTGTCCTGTGGGGGGTTTAGGAGGCAATACTTTTTGACGTAGGACTACGTCTTTGTTTACTATACTGGTAGCACTGGTAGTCAGATGCTATACATTAGTTGAATAAGCTACTTGTAAACAAAAATGTTTCTCGTGACGTGATTTTGCGGCTGCCGTGCGGGAATGGGATAAGCAATTGCAACAAAATATGTTGGAATGATAGCGTAAACCGAAGATATCAGATGGCTCTGCAACATGTAGGCTGACTGACTTTTCCCTGAGAGGGCCAGGCTAAAATACTCAGCAGGTTGCTATAGGCATTTCCTTGCAGCATGAAGGATTTCGTCACTTCACAACTTAACTTATCAATTTAATAATTTTTGCAACAAGTATGAGTATGAGTTGCTATTAAAAAATGTGATGTGATTTCATTATTTTTTCGTGCATGAAAATCTTACGTAAGAAATGATTAAACTCCCTCCCCCCATCATGCCTGGAAACAAGCAGTTGTTTTACGATTCATTAATAAATTAATAAATTAAATAACTTATGTAGCCTAAAATCATCCCAAACTCGGGAACCGTATATTATACGACTCCAAAATGTTCCTATTGTACATCAGTCTCATTTCATCATTTGTTCCGGGATCGACGCTGAAGTCGCCATTAGTCAACATCAACAAAGTATTCCCCAACTTACTTTAGGCGCCAGTTTTGGGTCATATATTTTAAACGAGGCAAAGAAAACAAAATTCGGATTGAAAATGGATGAATGAGAGCCAGCTCAAAACTTGAGTCGTTTTCACCCCAATGAATAATGCTCATGAACATGAGGACCACCTACCGGTAGTGTCGTATAAACATGGAGAAACGCTGGCAATGGCTATAGATTGGATAAATTCCAAGATTTGTGAGAAGGAGAAGCTACCAGAGGACTGGATGGAAGGAATGGTTTGTTCCATCTACAAAAAGGGCGATCGGTTCGACTGCTGCTGACCCTAGAAATGAGCGCAAATTCCGCCAATGATCAATTCCAAACAATTCCGGGGCAAAATTTGTGGCATTAACCAAGGTCAGGCTGCAATAGGCCAAGGATACAACATCTTATTCTGCTCCCTGAAAATAGAAAGACGTACCAACTACTAAAGATGTGTAAGAATAAAAAAACAAAAGTAGTAAAGTAGTTGCTTAATAAACCAATACATACATAAAGAAATTATGAGAGTGCATTCATTGCAAAGCTTGGTTAATAAATAATGCATATAAATTATTATTGATATTCGTGTGCAATAATTGATGTATTCGAAATTGATGCAAGATTACAGAGGTGGGCACTGCTAATCAGTTAACCGCGAACTAGCTAGCGCATAGTGCGTTCGTCAGGTTTCAAATGGGTTAGTAGTTTTGTTAGCTTGGTATAATAGGTTTTTATAATCTTATGAACGCATAAGGTAAATGGTAAAAGATGGTAAATGGTTGGATAAAGCGCAAAACAGATCCCATAGTTGTGCTTAGCCTCCTATCCCTACGTCCACGTGATACCAGCCGAAATACGAGCTACCTCAGCGGAGATCCGGTAACCAACCCCGGTAGAAACAGAGGTCGTATACCAACAGGGAAGGAGGCACAGTGTTGTCTCGACACTTTAAGATGGCAACCCCATCACGAGACTTGGTAGCGTAGGGCTTAGTACCGTCTAGTAGTGTCTAAATCTAAAAAACTAAGAGTCAAGAAAATTGTACTCAGAACATTCGGCATAGACAAAGGCGACGAAATAAGGACATGCAATGGAATCTTGGTACTGCAACTGCAACTGGAACTGCAGATCGCTAAATTTCGTTCGGTGGCGACAGAGTGCTACTCGATCAGTTAGAACCCCGAAATTTTAGCATCGTGGCACTGCAGGACTGTCGCAAAGGCGAAAAGGTATGCAGGGTCCGTGGCGGCAACGTGCAATTTTACCAGAGCGTCGGAGCGACCAACGAGCTGGGAACGGGCTTCGTAGTGATGGGCAAAATGGAGGATCATAAACATGTATTGTCCACACGAAGGTAGACCCGACGACGAGAAGGAAGCGCTCTATGCGCACCTCTAGGCAACGTACGAGAGCTGCTCACCACGGGACATCAAGATCGTCATCGGGGATATGAACGCCCAGGTCGGCAAGGAAGCAATGTTTAGACACAGAGAATAGACATTCAAGCAAAAGATCCCCACTAGGTTAAAACTTATATCAAATTAGTTGAGAAACTATAGAGATTTTGTCGCTAAAGACGCATAAAATTCTACAATACACTCACAACAACTAGCTTCTGGCGCTATTGTCACGCTTATATACTAGCGCCTGAGGAGCCAAAGGTTATCAGTGTGCAAATCAAAAGAGTCATTTAGTTGGGAAACTATAGTCTCTGTGCTATAGTGGTGGTGACGCTAGCACACGCTATGTCCGAAGGTACTTATTATTTAATTTACATACACTTCAGATTTCTCTTCACAGGATTCACAATCCCCCTTGCAGTGACATGCAGTGAAAAATGAGTATTTTCGAAAATCTGAGAAAAATGGAGAAGCGTCACTGCAAGGGGGATTGATCAATCCGTACAAAACTTTGAGAAAATGAATGTGGGGTCGAAATGAGCAATTATCCCAAATTTGGTTGAAATCGGAGGTGGTGGAATACAACGGATATGATCACTAGAGAGGGGGTGACCCCTAAATGACCTTAAAAATTGAATTTTGCAAAAAACCTAAGATAAAATATTTTAAGACCTTCATTGAATTAATTGTTTTGACTAATACTAACATCCTGTGAAGAGAAATCTGTGGTGCATGCCGGTTAAATAATAAGTACCTTCGGACATAGCGTGTAGCATATTAGGTGTTTTAATTTGAAATTTTGTCCGAGAATTCCCGAAAAATTTGAAAGAGTCTAAAATTACTCGAGTTCGATTAGTTGTTGAGTTACGCAAAAATTTCTGTTTTATTTGTATGAGAGTCCTTATCTCCCTACCACAGGGGTAAGGGGTCTCAAACTATCATAAAAAAATCCTGCCTCCAAAACCCCCCAAATGCCAAATTTGGTTCCATTTGCATGATTAGTTCTTGAGTTATGAGGAAATTTGTATTTCATTTATATAGGAGCCCCACCTCTCCTCAAGTTGGGAGGGGTCCCAATTCACCATAGGAAAAATTCTTGCCTCCAAAAACCTTCACATGCCAAATTTGGTTCCATTTGCTTGATTAGCTCTCGAGTTATGAGCAAATTTGTATTTCATTTGTATGGAAGCCCCGCCTCTTAAAGGGGAGAGAGGTCATAATTCCCCTTCTAAAGAGGGGAGGGGTCTCAATTCACCATAGAAAATATTCTTGTCTCCAAAAACACCCACATGTCAAATTTTGTTCCATTTGCTTGATTAGTTCTCGAGTTATGCAGAAATTTGTGTTTCATTTGTCCGGGAGCAGATACCCCTCTTAATGGGGGGAGGGATCTCTAACCATCATAAGAATCTTCCCCGGCCCCAAAAACCCCTATGTGCAAATTTTCACGTCGATCGATTCAGTAGTTTTCGATTCTATAAGGAACATACGGCCAGACAGACAGAAATCTATTTTTATAGGTATAGATTTGTATGGGAGCCCCCCCCCCCTCTTAGTGGGGTAAGAGATCTCTAACCATCATAAGAACCTTCCCTGGCACCAAAAACCTTTACATGCAAATTTTCACTCCGATCGGTTCAGTAGTTTCCGATTCTATAAGGAACATACGGGCAGACAGAAACCCATTTTTATAGGTATAGATTACCAACAAATGCATATTTAATTTTTATCGTAGAAGCCACTCAAAAACAAAGCGCAGCCTTCAGGGTTTAATTGGCTTTGTAAGCGAATATCGTTTGCCAGACACCCAAATAAGTAAAACTGTTTTTAGTAATCATTATAAAATAGATACGATAATAAGAAAACCGCTTAAATAAACAAGAGATAATTTGACAAAACAGATCTTAAAACATTTAAATCAATCAAAAACTGAATTGCTTTCCATCTGGTTCCTCTCTGACGTCACTGTTCTGGGGCAAATTAAGCAGTGTCGTTTGGCCGACTGGTATATAGGCAACACCTCGCAGCCTCAATTCTTCGCATTTCTACAAAACCGTCATCGCCAATTTAGCCAAAAAAATTCGCTGCTTCAGCATTCCCCTCCGCCGATACGACAGCGGCTTTCTTCTTCTGTTCGGCCTTCTCGATTATGAAACGATCTTGTCAGCTTCCCGTTAGGCAACTTGTTACATTTATATCGCTTGGGTAAATTCATTGCCGAAAGTCAAATGAGTAACGGAAATGTGAATTGGCCAGGCTGAAGCCGACTTGCGTGTGTCGAGACGCACAATTAATTGGCTACGAGTAGCGCAGGATTAAGTACAATGGAGAGGAATTCTTGATGCGGCAAGAGCCACCGCGGCTCTCGGCTGGTAAAGAAAGAAGAAAGTTCTGGAAGCCTCCGATAAATTAAATATTTTCAAAATAATAACAAAAATAAGCATGAGATGGAAAAAATGATAAAACTGACCATTGGCGGTCGCGATGCGAGTAAATATAATTGATATAAATAGATAGTTGCATTATTTCCAAAAAAATCCTATACTTATTTAACTAAAGTTTATTTAGTGGAAGCTAATTGGAAGCGTTAACCCATTTAAAACCTAGTGAACACACTATTCGTTAGCTAATTCGCGGTTAGCTGATTAGCGGTGCACACCTCTGCAAAATTAAATTAGTAAAACATAAAAAGTCAAATTTAAAACTATACAATTTACGATTCTGCGTTTAGCACGCAGAACATCGTAGTTATGTGAAATAATTAAGTTCAAAACAATCTCACCGGCACTTACAATATGTTCTCTTGTCCGTTTCATCAGCAGCAGCACATCTATGAATTTGCTGCAGTCCAAAGTAGGTCAAGGTCATCTCCAACAGTAATTAAACAGTCAGCTCTAACCGCTCCAACTCGCGATTTGCACCGAACAGCCACCAGCAGTATTTAAAAAGTTTGATGACTCGTGCATCTTGCGTTCACTTTTGTTCACAAAAATAAACCAGTAACTATTTTAAAAAACTTAAAAAAAACAAACGAGAGCGAACAAGCGTTAAATCAACAACAAATTTTCGCGAAAAAATCTGATTGCGGCAACACTCAATTTTGAGTAGTTTTTGCACAGTGACAATATGCAATTCTACTCATTTTTTGACAGCCCCATACAACGATTAAAAAATGAGTAGTTTCAACTCAGTCACTGAGTAGCCCTGGCTAAGCGTGCAAAGTAAATTGATATATACCAGGTATATGACAATGCGAGCTGTCATATACACTTTGCACTAACACATCTACACTAGTTCTGAGAATTCGAGCATTTTGTATGGAAAATTAGTTAATTTTTTAAAAAGATCGTTGGATACGCAAGATTTGTCTTTTTTTTCTTACAGCTTTTATGTTTATGCTTAGAACATTATTTCTAGTATGTATTTTCATGAATACAATGAAGTGCAACATTCCAAATCGCAAGCGGAAATTTTTTCGTCAAAGCGGTATCAAGATGTCTCAAAGAAATGTCCTTATACCGCTTTCCTACAAGTAGTAAAACAAAAAAGAAATTCTTTAAAATGCTCGGACATGATTGTTCAATAAGCAGCATGAGCAACATTGTAATCCGCCCGCAATATTTTTCGTCTGATTTCTGATAAGCTTTTAAAGTGTTAATTATCATCTAAGACTGTTTTGTAGCAATCTAAGATTACTTTTTAAGGTTTTCTACGTATAGTGTTGAGACAAGAGCATATATATCAAACAATGTGAGCGGGCAAATTTATGATAAAAAGGTATCATCTTGGAACAGTGACTTCAACTTAAGGATTTTCAAGCAGTAGCACAAGCATCTATTCGAATAAAACTATTTTTTAAAAGAAGACATCAGAGGCAGATATTCAAGAGCATCATGCATGCAAAATGTTGGACGGAACGTGTTTTAATTAAAGCAACCGTATACCGTATTGATCGTGAAGTATTAGAAACATTAATTCATTTTTCAATTGCACATCGAAATAGTTAGTCATCCATGTTCTCAAATTTTTTACGTATAATTAAAGAAGGCTACAAGTGCAAATGACTTTAAAATATATTCCTTACATTTCATTGTAAATGTTCAAATATTTCTCTGGAATAATATAGCTGCATTCATTAATTACAATTAATTTAGTTTTAATTTTCATGCAAGTTCCACCATATTTCAGAACTATGTCTTCTTCTTTCTACATACACTAATGCAACCCTCGATAGTCACATACCTGGTATATCAATTTACTTTGGGTCTGACCTTCACGAGCGGTATCCTGAGCGCACCTACTCACTGTGTGAGTAGTGAGCCAAGTGAGAGGCAATAATACTCACAGATACTCATAAATATACACATGCCGGAAATGCAGTAGCAATAGTCCTTGATCTAATGATCGGATTTTATCAAGACAACGAGTATGGTAACCAACCTATTTTGGACCCCATCAGCTGCTGTACATAATTTGGCCACTTCCATTAGATTTTGCTGTAAGTGTTCAAATAACGTTAGTTACCCTATTAACGGGTGGCAACAAAAATTTTGGAATTTTTTGAGGCCCCTACGCCCAAGAGCTTAGAGAGAAAATGAGAGTATTAATGTGTTAGCTCTCTCTCTCTCTCTCTCTCTCTCTCTCTCTCTCTCTCTCTCTCTCTCTCTCTCTCTCTCTTCTCGTTTTGGCAATATTTTTTCTTTTGTTTATGCTTGCCCAGTTTTGCTTAAAATGGCGTCGAAACAAGAAGCATTTCGGGAGCACATTGTACACTTCTACGAACTGCATATACACCTCTGCAAAAAATATACTCTGCAAAAAAATGTTGTACCGTACATTTAAAAAGCGTAAATGTTGTAGCTTCGACTGTTTACCATATCCTAAAATGCCCAACAACTTTTAGCAAGCGTGGTAGCGGAAGACCAGCCAAAATTATAGGCACAGAAGGAATTCGTTCTCTTTTTCGTGCCTTCAACAACAACGATTCCGTGAGCCAACGGGATGCCGCAAAGAAGCTCAACTGTTCCCACCAGTACATCTGCAAAATATTCAAAAGAGTCGAAATAAAATACAAGTTTAAACATAAGTTTGAACAGAAAGGGATGTTGTACATTACCATTTTCGAGAGAGATATTTCTAAGCCATAGTTCAAGCCCTCTGGTTTGGCTATCAATCAAGATGTGTACTAAAACGAATATCTAAAGAAAATTTTGATCCCGTTTCTACAAAAACATCATGCAGATGAACACTACGTGTTTTGGCCGGATAAAGCATCATCGCATTGCGCCAAAAGAACACAATCGTTCTTGAATACCCATTCCATCCCATTTGTACCCACATAACCCGTAAATCTGCCTCAGTGTCGCCCAATCGAAGATTTCTTCAGGCTTTTGAGTTCCTTGGTGTTCAAAAATAACTGGAGAGCCACGAATTGCAAACAGTTGATTGGTAGAACCAACAGCCGATTACGGACCGTTTTCAAATCTTTACTATTTTTTTAGCAACAATGGACAAAATATCTTTAATTTCAGTAAATCAGATCTTCTTCAAGTATCTTTGTCTTTTTTGACAGCTTGAGATATAAATTACAAAATTTTAGTTGCCACCCGTTATATAAAACTAGCTGACCCGACAAACTTCGTATTGCCACAAATTAACCTGTGTTGTACATAAATCATGAATCTCGGATGATCTTTGTCACAATCTCGAGTTTTGCAAGCCCCCCAGTGGGCGGCGCTTCCGACGGCGGGTCACCGGCAACACTCGCGACCGTCTCGTCCTGAATGATCTAGTGTTACTATAGATAGTTTTTGTGGTCTTGTATTGACTAATGTTTTATGGAAGAGTCTCGAATTTCTCGAGTTCGATTAGTTTTTGAGTTTCGCAAAAATTTCTGTTTTATTTGTATGAGAGTCCATATCCCCCTACCACAGGGGTGAGAGGTCTCTAACTATCGTAAAATAAATTCAAGACTCCAAAATCTCCCACATGCCACATTTGGTTCCATTTGCTTGATTAGTTCTCAAGTTATAAGGAAATTTGAATTTCATTTGTATGGGAGCTCCCCTCTTAAAAGGGGAAGGGGTCGTAATTCACCATAGAAAAAATTTCTGCCATCTAAAACTCCCACATGCTAAATTTGGTTCCATTTGCTTGATTAGTTCTCGAGATAAGAGGAAATTTGTTTTTCATTTGTTTGGAGGCCCCTCCCCTCTTAAAGTGGGGAAGGGTCCCATTTCATCATAGAAAAAATTGTTGTCTCTAAAAACACCCACGTGTCAAATTTGGTTCCATTTGCTTGATTAGTTCTCGAGTTATGAGGAAATTTGTATTTCGTTTGTATAGGAGCCCCCCTCCTAAAGTGAGGAAGGGTCCCATTTCATCATAGAAAAAATTTTTGTCTCTAAAAACACCCACGTGTCAAATTTGGTTCCATTTGCTTGATTAGTTCTCGAGTTATGAGGAAATTTGTATTTCGTTTGTATAGGAGCCCCCCTCCTAAAGTGAGGAGGGGTCCCAGTTTATCATAGAAAACATTTTTGTCTCCAAAAACATCCACGTATCAAATTTGGTTCCATTTGCTTGATTAGTTCCCGAGTTATGAGGAAATTTGTATTTCGTTTGTATAGGAGCCCCCCCTCCTAAAGTGGGGAGGGGTTCTAATTCACCATAGAAAATATTCATGCCCTAGAAAACTTTCACATGCCAAATTTGGTTCCATTTGCTTGATTAATTCTCGAGTTATGAGGAAATTTGCATTTCATTTGTATAGGAGCCCCCCTTCCTAAAGTGGGGAAGGGTCCAATCCATCATAGAAAAAATTTTTGTCTCCAAAAACACCCACATGCCAAATTTGGTTCCATTTGCTTAATTACTTCTCGAGTTATGAGGAAAATTGTGTTTCTTTGGTACAGGAGCCCCCCCTCTTAAAGTTGGGAGGGGTCCTAATTTACTATAGAAAATATTCTTGCCCTCGAAAACCTTCGCATGCCAAATTTGGTTCCATTTGCTTGATTAGTTCTCGAGTTATGAGGAAATTTGTATGGAAGCCCCCCCTTTTAAAGAGGAGAGGAGTTATAATTCCCCTTATAAAGAGGGGAGGGGTCTCAATTTATCATAGAATAAATTCTTGTCACCGAAAACACCCACAAGCCAAATTTTGTTCTATTTGCTTGATTGCTTGAGTTATGCAGAAATTTGTGTTTCATTTGTATGGGAGCCCCCCCTCTTAGTGGGGGGAGGGGTTTCTAACCATCACTAAAACCTTTCCTGGCCCCAAAAAACCTCTACATGCATATTTTCATGCCGATTGGTTCAGTAGTTTTCGATTCTATAAGGAACATACGGACAGACAGACAGACAGACAGACAGACAGACAGACAGAAATCCTTCTTTATAGGTATAGATAGCGCTACGTCACCCTTTCGTACAACCCTTAGCGTTGTTTATCTTGTAGTTTTTTCGTCTTCTTTGTATCTCAGGCTGTGGTTTGTTTATAAATCCCAAATTCATTTCCATTTTTGGTAAATACCGTGGACCCCCGTTCGTTTGACCGTTTTTAATCTGAACACTTTTTAATTTGAACCCCGTTGGTTTGCACGACGTGCAAATTAAAAATGGTTCAAACGTCATTCTCAATATGACAACATTTGCTTATGCAGACAATGCACATAAACACGATTTGTTTGTGCTGATCTACCGTGTTTAAACTGTTTCACATTGCGTTTTCCCAACGATTATGGTAGAAATCCGATCGGAGAATGAAATATTCGCTGCTTGCAACTGCCAACTGAATCAAACCACCAAAACAATAACAAAGAGCAGGGCAGCCAGTTCACACAAGTTCCAGCATATTTAGGGTTACCAGTTGTTCAAATTAAAAACTAACCCCGTTAGTTTGCATGAGGAATCGTTCAAACGAACGGGGGTCCACTGTATTCCAAGAATACCAAAAATTTTTTGTTTCAGTACGTTCAATAAACATTTCCTGAGAAAAATATAAGTACATAAAACTTGAAAACTATGACTAATATAGTGTCTCAAAATAGTATTATGTCAGAAGACCCGGGGGCTCAAATGATAGCTTAGGGTGTCACAACAAAACTTTTGTATGATGTCAACATTGGTTGACGCGATTTAGAGGTACCGTTATCCGGGGCGAGATTGTGCCAAAAAGCACATATTTTTGTTGTTTAACTCCGTATACACACAATTTAGGAACTAAGTTGATTTAAAACTTGTCAATTAAAGAATCTGACTAAAGAAATGACATCGGAGCTCAGTCACTCGCGGCCTCCTGTCATCATTAAACCTGATTTGCTCAACGATGATTGTTGTGCGTGACTCTGTTCAATGTTGCTTAAAAAAGTTCTAACAATATTTTTTTCGAGCTCAACATTTGGGCGATTTTATAAACTGTACGCTACAAACTTGATTGCCTAGGTGTTTTCGTTAGGCACCACGGATCGATTTCGTGATGACACGATGATATTTGTTGCCGTTTGCTAGCAGTCAATATTTTCTCTCGCGTTGATCGACTGATATTTCGCAAATTTTCGAGTAAAAGATTCAGAAGGTTTCATCAAGATTCATGCGCACTTGGTTTCAACGAACCGAAAATGAGCTCCGATGTCATTTCTTTAGTCAGATTCTTTACTGTCAATATTAAAGAATCTGACTAAAGAAATGGCATCGGAGCTCAGTCACTCGCGGCCTCCTGTCATCATTAAACCTGATTTGCTCAACGATGATTGTTGTGCGTGACTCTGTTCAATGTTGCTTAAAAAAGTTCTAACAATATTTTTTTCGAGCTCAACATTTGGGCGATTTTATAAACTGTACGCTTCAAACTTGATTGCCTAGGTGTTTTCGTTAGGCACCACGGATCGATTTCGTGATGACACGATGATATTTGTTGCCGTTTGCTAGCAGTCAATATTTTCTCTCGCGTTGATCGACTGATACTTCGCAAATTTTCGAGTAAAAGATTCAGAAGGTTTCATCGAGATTCATGCGCACTTGGTTTCGACGAACCGAAAATGAGCTCCGATGTCATTTCTTTAGTCAGATTCTTTAGTCAATATATACTAAATTGTTCAATTAACAACTACCGTAGAGATGGTTTAGTTACAATGAAACCTAATTTTACTGGAAGTGCATGAACTTTGGCATAATCTCACCCCTTCTAAGGGGTGACATTGTGCCAAAAACATAAAGTTAAGGTTAAGTTAAAGATAAAGTTAAGCATGTTTATAAACAATACACATAAACGTCAGTATGAAGTAATTCATATGGGGCCGTCCATGAACTAAGCGGACTATTAGGGGCAGGGGGTCGGCCAAAAACAACGCATCATACAAAAAGTGTGAAAGAAAATAACCCGGGGAGGTCTGAAATAAATAAAAATGAGTTCGTAGTCAATTGACAGCCTTTATATAGCCAGTAGCGTTTCTAGGGTTAACAAGGGGGAGATATATGGAGGGCGTGTATCCTAAGGGGGCATACCTATTTGATCATTTAACAAAAGTAACCATTACTTCGTTCGAGAACCCGTGGTCGCAGAACATGTGGCACATCCCACCCCCCTCCCCCTTCCTTAAAACTGGCAGTTTCTACACGACATAATACATTCGTCTTATATTAGAGCGTTTATTCCAAGCATCTGAAATTTCCAAAGAAAAAGAAAAAATTAGTTTAAATAATTTAGCAGACCTATAATGCTGTTTTCTCCAAAATGGAAGATGCAATCTAATATGTCAAAATATTGTGCTCAATAATAAAAAATGTAAGTGTACTGGTGTATACTGACGTATTTTTGTTGTGTATGTAAAATCCACCAATTGGATCGATCATTATGGCTTGGCACAATCTTACCCCCGTGAAGCTCGAAAAGTACAATGTTTCGAAAAATATTATTTTCGTAATCAAAACTTATCCAACGCATAATAACCTTTCAATACATTGTAAGCGATTAGTTTATATACTGTGCGCGCATTCCCTTACTGGACACGACGGTTGAAACAGTCGTGTTTCTGAACGGTCGTAAAAAGGGTCGTTTTTAGCTTTTGACAGATAAAATGTCAAATTGTGTCATCGCTGTTTCATTATTGGAACCAATCGAGCAAAGTAAACAAACCCAGGAATTACCATTCTATCAGAAGAAACGAAATGAAATTCAGCATGAAATGAATTTGTATTTTCAACGCCGGTTTGCCGAAATTTCATAGTGAATAAAGCGTAGTTTATCCTTCATTATCCAAACAAGCAATAACAAAGCAATAACGTTCGTATTCGAAAACAATTTGTTTAATGCTTTTGTATGATTAACACGAAGTCACGATTAAGGTTGCGACAGAAACGCAATGAGCCTGTGTTGCCAGTTATGGCGATAAAACATTACGAACTGTGTTGCCAATTTAGTCATTTTTTTACCTTTGGAACGCTTGAAACAGTACCTGAACGCCCCTCGGAATCCATCGGTCAAGTAAATGCACAATACCTTCAAAATAGCAAGTTGATGCGATTTCTTGTTTGGGATGGTTTATGTGGGACATTGTCTACAAGCGTTATTTCCGAACATTTTTGATCGCGAACTTTGAAACCCTGTTTAGGCTAAATAGTTTGCTAATATTATCTGTGTTCCATTCTAAGTCATGAATAAATATGTTATGTTCACAATCATTTTGAATTTAGGTCACCAGTTTCTATAGATATAATAAATTTTCACTAATAAACATTTTTGGTTTTTGGCACAATCTCACCCCGGATGGCGGTAGCACATTTGAGTTTTATGAAACAATGGCATTTTTCAGGATTAAATTCAAAACTGAAATGTTAAAGTAGGGTGTACTTAACTATTTTTTTCGCAATTATTGAGATCTGATACATTCATAAAAAAATTATGGTTGCATGTCTGGAGTCAAATTTGGTTACAAAAATTTAATGAATTCAGCAAAAATTTAAAATTTTCACAATTTCATTTAACCGTTATGTGTGCAACAGGGTACCCGGGTACCTTTTCAGTTTTAAAATAGTCATATCTCATTCAATTTAAAACATACGTCATTGAAATTTTGCGACATTGTAAAACTCGTTGATCTTAAGTTATTGCGGTTTTTTGGTGCATATCCATAAAGGGGACTAGCAATGAGAGGCACTTGAATTTTTTTATTACGTAGGAGGGCGACAAGGGTACCCGGGTACCCATGATTTGCTATGTTCATAACTTTGGCTATCTTGAACCGATTTGGATGAAACCAGTGGCATTTGATTCGTACATTTATCTAGTTTTGATTAGATAAAGCATTTGGCCATCAAATGACATGTAGTTCCCGGGAATCGATAATTCCGGAGCAACGTCCGGTAAAACGTAGGAAGCCGCTTGTTTTGAAAGAATATCAGCTTCCAGCGAATCTATAAGCTTTGAACTTGACATTGTGGACCCTTTTTTCATCTTATTATATAAATTGGTGACTTTAGATCGCATTGGCCATTCCAGAATTGAGTTTCTGTAGGGTTATAGATGGCCAGTTGGGTACATAACCCAATACTAGAATTGGTTTAGCGGATCTCTTAGATGTTTTGAAGTGATATGGCCAGTTTAGTACTTATTAATAATTTCGGAATTGATTCCAAATGTATAACGGATGGTTCTACGTTTTGAACTGATCTGATAATGCTAAGCATTATCTTGAATCCTGCGGTATCATCTGTGACCCCGTAGAAACCATTTTCGAAATAACCAATCAAAATACATCGAAATGTAAAAAATATCACCTACCAAACTAATTCCAAGAACTTTGATACCCATATTGCTAGGTTTTACTTCCAATCCTAGACTGGCCACCCATGACCCCACAGGAACCTACTCCGGAATGGCCAACCTGATTCATCTCATTACATGAAATAGTTCATTGTATGAATTTTTAGAGTTTTTAAATCCGCATGACTGATTTTCCTGCAATACAATCAGTTCTCTAGCTCACAGCGGACACTCTGTCGGAATTCCGGATTTTCAGGCCCCGTATGTCTTTTAATGGCCAAACGGCCGAATGATTCAAAACTAGATAAATTAACAAATCAAATGACACCTATTTCATCAAAATCGGTTTAAAATTGTTGATGTTATAACAATATCAATTGTGGGTACCCGGGTACCCTTGTCGCCCTGCTAAAGGTGTTTTTTTTGGTCGCACACATAACGGTTAAATAAATGTTACGTTAGTGGCTTTCGGTGCAATAATGTAGCCACTAACTGACTAACATAAAATATTTATTAAAATATAAAATAGTATAATTACATGACGCGTGTGAGTCGTATGAGACTGATGATTAGACTGAGGATCGACCTCTGATCGCCGATACCCATGACGACGTCTATTGCAGCTGACAGGTATGTCAACTGATGAGCCAATGTGGTGAAAGTATCGGTGAGCGGAGGGGCCACCCAACACCTCCCCCTTTTTAGTAGAGGTGATACGGATCGTACCTCGCAGGTGGTCTTCGTACCCTCGAAGACTGGCGAGGAATCGATTATTGCTGTTCCTTGCTACGGGGATCGCGTTGACGATGAGGTTGGCTTCGATGTTGTAGATCTTGTTGTTCATCTGCCGGCAGCACTGCGCGCTTTGCATAACACCATAACTATCCAGTAGTTGCTCAATGGAATATGCGGATCCATAGCTTGTTGCTGCCTACCCTGCTGCTGCTGTTCTTCTTGCATAGACAAATCTGGACGGCTGACTGGTATAGGTGGACGTAGAAGTCCTATTGTCTTTCCCCCGGATTTAATTTTGCGAATTGCTCTTTTAAGGGTACCGACGAACCTCTCTTCGAGACCGTTGCTTTGTGGATGAAACGGTGCCGGCCTGTTCACGATAGAAGAAATCTTGCCTGGATCTGGTTGGAAAAGATTTTGTTGATGCCCATCTTCGGTTCGACCGCCGACTGGTGCTGATTTGATTCCCTCTGCATTCATGATATGTCCCAGGTATTTGGTTTCATTCATTCCGAAATTGCACTTATCTATACGAACTGTGCAGCCATACTCCTGCAATCGCGCTGGCGCTGATTTGATGCCAAGCGATGACCTGGTAAACTTTTTGAGGATCCCTAGGCTTTGCAAGACATCAAGTTCTTGCTCTGCCACACTTTCCATACTGCAAGCGACCGAATGTTTGGGTCTAAAGACAGGATTAAGAATGCCTTTAAACCAATGTTGGTGATCCGCGAGAAAACTGCGAGTGGCATTCAACTTTTTCTCGGTATATGAAACGACATCGTCTATCAGTGTATTGCTATATTCATCGTACGATGCTGCTCCGTGTGTGAGCACAATCGGCAATCCTGTGAGTTAGTTCTCTCTGTATTGTATCCTGAACGTATACGCGCCATGGGGAATGCGATTCACTCTCTCGTGATTCGCTCTGTGTGTAAATATCACGGAAAAGGATCGCCAGGCGATAATTTTCGCAGATGAGAAAGGATTGCGATCATTAGATGATTATCGTTCTTTTTTCGATTGGTAAAAAATGTAAGATTTTTCGCTTATGGATATTTTTGTTGCAATTGTGTTGGCGAATGGAGGATATGGTGATATCTGATATTGTTTTAATATAAATACAAGGCAGCAACTTGCTGTTTAGTAAAATGTTTGCAAAAAATATTATGGCTGAATTAAAGAAATGTTCAGCAAGTTTTGCAATTTAAGAACGATGTAGCGCGTGGAAAGCAAAGATTTGAATGGCACGGCATGTTTATAAAACCGTTTTGCGTACTCAGTTGAGTTGATACACTGTTATTCTGGTTATCCATATCACCACCTCTGTGAATTTAGGGCCATTATACAGTGGGATTTCACATTTGGCATTTTAGTAACAAAATAATCCGTTTTTGGCAACATACAATATTTCACTTCAAAAAATATACTTAAATAACAGTCAGTTTCCGCATACAAGCCTTAAATGACGAAAAAATGAATGTTACGAACAGTATTATTTTTATTGCCGTAGGACTACGTCTTACCGCAGGTTGCCAAAAACTTACTTACACCGGACGGAAAACTCTTGGCGGACTTGCAATCGTTGATTAATAATATTTAGTCAATTTCTAACGCATCTACAGTCAATATTTTCATATCCAAAAAGGGTCTCGATTTGGCACGGTTTCGATTTTGGCAACATAGGGAACCTGCATTTGTTGCCAAATTCGATTAGAAAAACGCGTGAATTCGCGTAAAAACCACGTAAACCTTGTAATTTTCAAACTTAGGTACGTATAAAAAAGACGTTTTGAGCACATCCACGTAAATTCCGAAAACCACGTAAACCGCGTAAACTCCCAAATTCGTTTAAAAAACCGGATTTAATCCACCTGCTGGTGAAAGGAACCTTTGCTATACCATCTTACAAGTTATTTGATACAGAACTCGAAACATCTTGGGAACATAATTCAACTGTTGACGCTTTACAATTTATTCCATATAACTTGGACTGACATTTAAATATAAAGAATGACAAAACCATTTATTTGGTAGTAAAATCATTAAAATCGATTTGGTTGTCCAAACATTATTTGAAAATAAGTTTGGCAAAACAATGATTTTTGGGAGAGGGCCTTAGAAAAAGCCAACCTAAACGCCAAACGAAAAAAAATACAAATCTAAAATTGTTTTAAAAACGAAACAGTTTACTAAATTTGAACATAATCAAAGCACTTTTGAATTTTGATAGATCATTTTTACAATAAATTGCTGAGTAAGTATAGGTAAGTTGTATTTAGTTACGTCCTTTTAAAGTTTCAAAGGGCAGATTGCTCATATAAAGTAAATAAAAATCATCAATTACACTTCCGCAATGAACATAAATCGCAGCCTGTATTGTACATAATGGTTTTGCAAAATACAGTTGGATTTCGAATTTGGCAACAAATGCGTGTCGCCTATGTTGCCAAAATCGAAACCGTGCCAAAATCGAGACCCTTTTTTAAGATGAAAAAATTTAATGGAAGTGTGTTAGAAATTGACTAAAGTAAGGTTATTAATCAACGATTGCAACCTTTTTATGTATATAAAATCCGCCAAGAGCTATCCGTGTGGTGCATGTCAGTTTTTGGCGACCTGCGGTTAAACGTAGTCCTACGGCAATAAAAATATTATTGTTCGAAATCGCAAACTTTTTTTCATGGACACACTTAGGGCAATAATTTTTCGTCATTCAAAGTATGTATGCGGAAATTGATTGATATTTAAGCATATTTTTAGAAGTAAAATATTTTATGTTGCCAAAAATGGATACATTTGTTGCCAAAATCGAGGCATGCCAAAATCGAACCATGCCAAATTCGAAATCCCACTGTATGCCCATTGGCAAGAAATTTTGAGCCGGGTTAAGTTGCCGTCGAGGGAATGACTACTTCACGACCTGAACCGAATCACATCATCCGTGATTTCAAATCACACTAGAAATATTCAAAATTCAATTGTCATCTCTTCTTCTTTTGCATCCGCCAACGCGGTTCGATACAAATCCACCTGCAAAGGCAAATCACACGTTAAGATAGCAATTTCAAACCTAGTAAAATATTTTAACATGAAATGTTAAAAGACGTAGTCCTACGTCAAAATTATCAAGCTCATTTTTATGTAATAACGGACATCTTAGTGTTTACACAGCTGTGCTAGTGGTATACGGCTTCTATTTGCCAATTTCAATTCAAGATTTGTTACCGTTTCGCACTCTTTACCCTATAACACCCAGGTAGATCGAAATAAATTGAATGTATCGTGAAGCAGACTAGAGTTCGTGATGAATTTTGCACATAAATAATTTATAGGTTTAGGTTGGGTGAGCGTTTTGAAGCAAATGATGCATTATTATAAATATAAAAATTAAATTAAAATCTAAATTAAAAATAAATAAATAAATTAGGGAAAAATAGTTAGAAAGTAAAATTATTTCCGAGTAAATAAAATCGAGGGACTAATTAAAAAACACTCACGATGCAACGATACAAAACATAATCCACAACTCTACAAACACCAAACGAAATAAAATGTCAGTTCAATGGCTTAAAAAACAGGAAATAGAAAGAGGAGTTTCTCCTTCCAGCGACAGTGGAGCTACCACCACTTTCGATTAGATGGTTCACTAAGTCAGAACAAAAATTAATTAGCTCCGGCTATTCAATAAAAATTAGTTAAAATCCTTAACTTATTAAAGTAAGTGGTGCTTATTATATAGCACGATATTTGTGTATACGATCCGTGGCACATGAAGTGGATTAGCATAGTCAGGTATGGAAGGTTTACAGGTTACGGGGGAAAAATCAACCCTAACCTTAGTGCATAGATACTGACCAGTTTATTCTGTCCACGTGCTAGGACCCATTAGTATTATTCGGCCTGAATACGCCGATCCGGTTTACCAGCCCCTAGACGGTAGATAAACGAGGATTGGCGAAATCCTTCGGAAAAACGCACCCGCGTTCGAACCCCCGCTTCTGATGTCACACGCGCTCTAGGGGAGGCGGTGATGGGCCGGGGTGAAGCAGATAGTCCAAACCGATTAATACGTAGCTGAAACACCGCATCCGCGGTAGATCCCCTCCGCCTTTGAGGTCACACGCGCTCATAGGGAGGCGGTGACGGGCCGGGGTTAAGCAGTTCGATAGAGCAGGGAAAACTTCGCACCTGCAGTCGTAGTAAGCAGGTCAATAGCCAGAGGAGTTCATCGCAAGCAGCAGCGGTCGGCCGACCAACAGCACCGGTAGCAGCAAACCAAAGCAAACACAGCATCGTGAGTAGAGTGAAAAAAAAGTTAGGTTAATAAAAGATTGTAAAAGTTTAATTTAGGGTTTTGATCTCTTGATCCCGAAAGTAGACCCGGAGCCGACCCTGAAAGCCTTCGCGTTCTCAAGGTTGAGCTAGCCAGTGAGAAAAGAGGTCTTGAGAGCCCAGCCCCTACACGGTTCCCAGTGGTTCGACCAGGAACCTGGGGTGAACTTAACCGAGGCCCCTCCGGCCTCGGAAGTAACAGATTATGCGTAGGTACCCGCCGCTCGTGGATTGTTTCCTGTGTTTACTGCTTGCGATAAAATTTTATTCCGATCGCTGTACTGCATTATCGCCAAGTGATTCGATCGGAGGTTCAAGACTCATCACTCACTCGTATCGGGAAACGATAATTATCGCCGATCAGTTCACTCAGAGAGAATCAAATATGACACACGCAAGCAGCGATACACACACAAAGCTTTATCGGTGATAGAGGTTCACGTGTTGTTTTTTCGCCTCATTCTTTTGCGTCTTTGGTTCTCTTTTCGCAAGAAGATACAAGCGTGCCGTGATCTGCATGTATTGAATCGGCAAATGAATGGGGAGTGAGTGAGTTTTGATCCGATTCGAACCAACCTTGCTTTAAACACAAGTTGAACTGGCGTTTTGTTACCGAGACCCATCTTGGTCTTAAACACTGCAGGAAAACGAGATTGCAGCGTAGACACTACGTAGAGATTGTAAACTGTTGACACGGTTGCAGTAGGATGCAATCGGCTGGTTCCATAACTCGAACAAATCCATCCAATCTATGCCCAAGATGTCTAGCTGTACGTTGGGGCTGGCGACAAAGCATTTACCCTTTTTTGATATGCCGTTAAGGGAAATGTCGCACTGAAGCTCTGCCGTCAGTTGAAGCGGATCTCCTGATGCTGTTTTGGTACTGCAAACAGCTGCTGCCGTCTTCGGTCGACCAAGCTTCACCCACGATCGGTGTGAAATGATCGTTATGTCGGAACCGGTATCCAGTTGCAGGCGTAACGGAATGTTGTTGACCTGTAGATGGACAAATTTCCGCCCTTGGCTGATTTTCTGGACGGTAAGTGTTTTTGTTGATGACGTTCGTTTCTTTTGCTTGTAGTCCCTGTTGCTAGGAGGTTCTTCCGAATGCTTGGATGACGAAAAACAGTTACAGTATCCTTCCTTGTGCCCTTGCTTTCCATACTGATGGCATTTGTGGTCCCGAAAATGACAGTCTTTATGGTAATGCATTCTTCCATATGCCCAGCAAGGTGTCCTTGGCTGCTCCTGACTGGTGCTGCTGCCGGCGAAAGTTTTTGTGTGACGTTTCGGCCTGAATCGGGTGGCATGCGTGACTGCGTTCACTACGGACGATGAATTTTCGACGAGTACTGTATCCTGTTTAAGGTTCACTAAGCTGTTGCACTGTTCAACCGCTTGCTGGAGGGTCAAATCAGTTGCACCCTTCAGCTTATTGATGAGACGCATCCGGATTTCACTGTCGTCTTTGGACTTCAACCCGCAAATGTAGATCAAGCATTTAAATTGCTCCTTTGTCAGCTCCGATAGCTTGAAATCTACGCAAGCCGTATTAACTTTGCACGAGTAAGTGAGGTAGTCGTCACTGTCTTCCTTGGCTGTTTGAAAGCAGTGATACCGCCGACGAAAGATGATGACCAACTTTGCCGAAGAAAGTATGGACGTATGTTCAAATCTCGCTGAGATATTTACCATTTTATGAAGACGGAACAAAACACATTTCTGTAATTTTCAAATTTTAGCAGTTTTATGTGAAATGATACGACACGATGTCATTTTCTGCTTGCGTTAATGATCATTGTTATCATTAGTTTAATATTCATAAAACTTGTGTACTCGACAAGCGGATCATGAAACTTTCTCCTTCTTTTAACTTTGTTCAACTGTTACAATTACAATTACAATAAAATTGGGCCACATTCGACATTTTTATAAAGTTTTGATCATAAATAATAGTAAAAATCAAATTAGAAAGGTTGTGTCCCAGTTGGCGTAGAACTACGTTAGGCTGGTTTTCACGAAAAAACCTCGAATATTAAAGAAACCTTTTTACACCATATTGATTATGTGTAGCGTAAAATAGCGTATGATGAGAAAAAACAAACAGCATAATAATAATATTATCTTGCTTGTATTGCTTAATAAATCGTATCGTATTTTGGTAGGTGCCAAAATCGGAATATTTCAGTTTAGAAATCTGCCTCACGCATCCAGCAAAGTTCTAGAAGAGAATTTAAGTCCTCAAAATTGAGTGGGTCAGAAGGAAAGGGGTGTAAGTGACAAAAAGTAAATTTCGAGAAAATCAGATCCAAAGTTAACATCGTCTAGAAAATTTGTCAGATTATATAATAGAAAACTAATGACGCACTATGGTTGTGTTAGCTTTACTTTATTAAATTCTATTGAAATCTTGGGAAACCACTTTGATTTTCGGGATTTATAAGATAGTTTTGAAAATGTTATTTGCACTTACACCCCTTTCCTTCTCAGTTATGCACTTGTACCCCTTTCATTCCAAGTGATTATAGGGAGATACTACTTGGAGTGAAAAGGGTGCAAGTGGGAATCATATTACAATCGACTTCATTGAAAGGTAGGTTGTAGTTCAGGACTTTCTCGCTACGTGGCGCTAGTGCAGATGTAATATTCTTGTATAAGCTGTATCCTGCGCTACTGACTATTAAGAAAGTTACAGTCTTCGGGAAGGTTGTTCAAATGACTGTCATCTCGGAAATTAAATTAAATTAAAATAGTTCAGAATATTCTCAACGTGCAGCGCTAGTGTATATGCGAACTCGTTTTATTTGTTATAGCTTATTATTCATGTAACCTAAGGTATTACTTTCTTAAGCAAAGTTGTTTGAGTAATAGCAGCCTTGCAGATGGTTTAGAAAATAGTGCAGAATTGCCTCACTACGTGGCGCTACCGTATATGTAATATTACAGTATACGCTGTAACTTAACCTACTGATTACGTAGAAAGTAGTGGTCTTCGAGAAGTTTATACAAGTGATTGTCACCTTCAAGATGGTATGAAAAATAGTTCAGAATTTTGTCATCGGCGGGGCTAGCGTATATGCGTATACGTTATATATCATGATATAAGTAACTAAAAATATTACTTTCTTCGGGAAAACGGTTTTAGTATAGCAGCCTTGCTAATAGTAGGGAAAATAGTACATAAGTGTCTCACTGCGTTGCGACAGCGTACATGTAATGTACTTGTGAAGGCTGTATCTTGCACTACTCATGGCTCATGATCTTAGTAATCTAAGAAATCGCTTTTTTCGGAAATGGAAACATCGTTAGTCATCGATTTTCCTAGAATTCTAATTGTATGTAATCCCTGATTTGCCTGATTAAAAAAAATCTCATTGTATGTTTCTCGCTCCCCCCCATCCCCTTCAGTGGCATGACATCTTTGAAAACATCTTAAATCAAAATCTTCATAAAATATTTGTAATGGCCTTCAGAACGGCTGAACCTAAGAAATAAGTTTATATGACGTAATTTGTTCAATTATTCTCGGCTATAGTGGTAGTGTGCTCAGAGCACTCTAATTTGTTCAATTTGTTATGCGAAGAATTTGATCTTTTTTTAATTTTACAAAAATAAGTAAAATTTGAAAATTTTTGAAAAATTGTCAGAATAAAACAAAAAATCCGATAGAGTGCCCATTAGTAGCTCTTCGCCAGATTTTAGAACATGTTTTAACTTATCATTAATAAAGATGAGACGAATCTGAGAGGACATGTTCTGAGATAATTCACGTTTTATGCTTTTTATTTTGATTTTGCTACGTTTTTTCTTTCAGCGTATTTTTTTCGAAAATACGCTTAATTTCCTTCAACTTTTCCGTTGACGTCATTTTTAACAAATAAAGTAGTTTTCAAAATATATTTAAAAAAAAAGTTTTGTTTATAAATACGCCTTTTTGAAAAGTTACTCCAGACGAAAATAATTATCTTTCATGGAAAATGAATCCTTGCGTAGCGTCCAACATATCAGCAAAATTTCATTCCAATAAAAAATATTCAAGATAAACCGTTTTGTTAGTTGAGCTGGCATTGCTCATATAGTGCACTTACACTCCTTTCCTTCCAAGTGAAAACCAACTTTTATTTTGCTGTTTTTTTTTCATAATTCTAAAAATAGTCATCAAACGGTAAAATTTTGACGTGAATTTTCTAGCATGCATAAAACCATGCTCAAACTATCGTTTCCTACCATTATCTCGATTTTTTCAATTTTGTCACTTACACCCCTTTCCTTCTCACCCCCTCAATTATATGTTATTGTTATAACAAGAGAACAGGCATTAATAAGTCCATAACTGCACTGTCTCTGTCGCTTGTTTGCAGCGTTAAAAAGCAAAAAGTCTGAGCTTCTCAGTTGGCCTCGAGGTACGGCACTGGTCTAATAAGCTATAGACGTCACAAGTTCGAATATCGACTGAAAGAGTCTAAGAATTTGTAGCACTAGTCCTGCAATTGTCCCGTACTCTTACAGCTGGCTGCGAAGTCCATCGTACAAAAACAGAAAAAACACGCAAGTTTTTTTTTATTTATTTATTCCCTAACATCATCGGACTACTTGGTCTACATGATAAATTTACTTTACATTAAATTACGCAAACGACACTTAGAAACTTCACAACTCATCGAAAAATCAAACAGATGATACACATTGTTAAAACAAACACACATTGCACGGATAGGTTCGTTTTGTCCATACATCGTTCGATGATAGGGCAGGCGTAGAAAATCTGTTGAACGCAGAAATCTTGATGTGGCAGTGATGCTTAATTTCGCCAAGATGTTCGGAGCATCAATTTCTCCACAAAGCAACTTCGCAATAAACATTGCTCGCAAGTCTCTTCTCCTTTTCGCCAAAGTTTCCATGTCCAGAAGCTTGCAACGGTCTTCGTATGGGGGAAGTTCGAGTGGATTGACCCACGGTAAACGCCTTAAGGCATACCGTATAAATTTTCGTTGTATGGCCTCAATTCTGTTGGACCAGATTGCGGTGTAGGGGCTCCAAACTACTGCAGCTGTTTCCAGTATCGAGCGCACTAACGTATAATATAGTGCTCTCAGGCAATAAGGGTCTCGAAACTCTTTGGCAACTCGCATGATGAAGCCAAGATTACGATACGCTTTACTGATTACGTGGCTATAGTGCACCTGAAACGTTAGCTTGGCATCCAAAAAAACTCCCAGATCCTTCACAAGATACTCCCGTTGAATTGGTTGATTGTTTATCAGGTAACGATGCTCAATTGGAGATTTCCGTCTGGTGAAACTTACTACTGAACACTTTGCGACACTAATGTTAAGCCTGTTGTTGACGCACCAACCAAATATTTATGAGCTTTTGCAGGTCTTCGCAATCAGCAGCTGAACGGATAACCTTGTATAGCTTAAGATCATCAGCATACACAATTTTACACCCTGAAGGAAGTGCTGAACAAACATTGTTAAAGTACAACGAGAAAAGGAGCGGTCCAAGGTTGCTTCCTTGTGGGACGCCAGATGTGCTTTGAAAACTCTGAGACTCAGTATGGCCAAGCTTTACAGAAAGCTGACGGTCGCAGAGGAAAGATTTGAGCCAGTGAACAAACGGCTCCGATGCACCTAAGCGCTGCACTTTAGCGAGAAGTATAGAATGGTCAACGCGATCAAAAGCTGCTTTGATGTCGGTATACACTGTGTCAATTTGAGCACCATGTTCCATGTACTGGAGACAGAAAGAGCAGAACTCGACAAGATTAGTGTTGATCGAACGGCCAGGGTAAAATCCATGCTGGTCTGTACTGATATAATGCGCGACACTACGCTGTAAATAATCACCGATAAGGATCTCAAATACTTTTGAGCAGGCACAGAGCGACGTGATTCCCCTGTAATTTGAAACGTCGCTTTTGCTTCCTTTCTTAAACACCGGAAAGATATACGATTTTTTCCAGCTGTCGGGAAATTTCTGCTGAACTAGTGATCGGTTGAAAATTAGTTGTAATGGTTTCGATAAAGCGGCAGCGCATTCCTTTAACACAGTAGAAGGTATCCCGTCAGGACCTGGCGATGCTGATGATTTTAGCTTCTTCATGGCTGACATCACCTCGTTCACAGTAAAACTGGTAGGGCTTATATCACAAATGTTTTCAGGAACGAACTTCAAGGATTTCGAAGTCAGCTGGCTTGAAACACCGTTGATGAAGACGCTTGAGAACTGCTCAGCAAAGAGATTGCATTCTAGTTTCGGGTGATTTCATTCCGTTTTTCGTTTACGAACGACCAAAAACGCTTCGGATTCTGTCTAAGTTCGTTCTGCTTCCGTTGTACGTGACGAAAATAGAGATAGCGGTTATAACTTCTATACCGTTTGCTGGCATTAATAAATGCACGCTTGCTAGGACTATCACGAGCTTGGTTGTACTTTCTCAATGCAGCAGCTTACGTTTCAGCGCACGAAGACGAGGACTAGACCATGGCGGTTTCAACCGTACTTTTGGTTTAGGTACGTATTGACGAAAAAGTAACAAGAGTGTTTGGCTAAAAAAACGTACAGCTTCATTCACATCGCCATGCTCCAAACAGGACCAATCAATTAGTTGCAATGACTGGGTCAGACCAGTAAAATTTGCTCTATTAAAATCGAATGCATTTTCAGCAGGTGCATTCGGGAATCTTACTACGGTAGGACATTGAAGATTGACTAGAACAGGAGGGTGAAATGGATCCACACTAACTAGGGCTTCAGGTGCTCGAAGGACTTCACATCGACTAATCGCATTATTATCAACAAAAATCAAATCCAAAGTACGGTTCAATGAGTTTGTCACAGAGTTCATTTGTTTCATATCTAGCATAGCCATTCCGTCGACGAGTGCTGAATTGGCGGGGGTGAATGTAGATTCCACAGGATCAATAAAGACATGCCCTGACTGGCTGCGCTTCCACTTAAGCCCAGGTTGGTTGAAATCACCAAACAGAAGGTGAAAATCATGCGGATGTAACTTTTCGGACACAGCTAACGTAGAGTTGATCTGCTTTTCAATTTTGCTTACTGAAGTCGAGTCATCAGGGGGAAGATATACCACGCCAATGCAAATAGTACGCGATCCACTGTCAATATTCACCCAAAGCTGTTCAATACTGTTGTCCACATTAACCGAAGACGCTATAGAACTGAGACGGTTGGATACTGTTATCAGCACACCTCCTCCTCGTGTTTTTCCTGTCGTTTGTGAGTCACGATCATTTCGGTAAACATTGAATTCATTACCGAACAGCTGCGATGAACGGAATTGATCATTCAGCCAAGTTTCGGTCAAAACCACTACATCGAGCTCCGCGTCCGATACGGAAAGGAACAGCTCGTCAACCTTCGATCGGAGTTCTCTGACGTTCTGGTAGCAGATACTTATGCCATTGACGTTAGTAGTATTCTGAAACGTTGATGCGTTTGAGTGTGGTGCAGTATCGAATGCTTCGGCAGAACATATACTATTTAAATTACCTGACAGAACAGGGCTCTCTGTATCCAAATACTCTGTTGCTTCACGGTGAAAATTTGCTGGATTGTACACGTTGCAGTTTATCGTTGATGGCTATGCTGAATAGTCGATCCGTTGGCGTGGATGTTTTAGCCGCTTCAGATAAAGCGGGCAGTCGGTGCTGCAGGCAGAGTGACAAACATCCAGTTGAGCCTCGACAGAGGTGTTCCGTAGTTGATTTGATAATTCACAGTTAATACACTTTTCGAAATTAGACGTACAATCCTTGACATCGTGGAGCTCAGCACATTTTGGGCAGCAAATCGACTTCTTGCAGGTAGCAGCTTTGTGGTTGTATTCAGAGCAGTTAAAGCAGCGATTAACATCAATCGCTTCAACGGCCTTGCACTTGTCCCAGCCGATGAAAACATATTTCAGTTTCATCAGCAAGTCAAACGAACACGCGTCAACTTCAATAACGATTGACGAGGAATTTGCTGTGTGTTTTTTGTTTTTGATGGTACGAATAATTTTTAACATTGCAGATTCAGGTATATTATTCTGTCGCCTAAGTTTGTCTATGATCTCTGTCTCACTTAGACTGACCGGAACGCCTATAATTTTCACACGCGGCCTTAATCTCCTCTGCAGCTCGATATCGTACTCTTCAGATAGTTTTTCACTTGCTACGTGTTGCATTTTCTCGGCGTCTTCGTAGGAATCACATCTAATAGCAACTTCCCCATTTTCACGCAAGCGAACGTCTCTCACAGCGAACAGAGTGGGATCCACCCTCGAACGAATGTCTTGTTTGGTCACATCAGCAGTTTGGTGCACTTTAGGTTTGAATAATACTGTTTGTTCGATTCTTTTTACCCAGTTTGACTTAGGCACAGTAGATGCAGTAGAGGGGAGCGGTTGCTTGTCGGCAGTAGGCGATTTTGTGCTGACCGAAATTATGTGCCTTTTTCCCGATCGAAGTAGACCACCTTCACTAGGATTACCATCTAGGATGTTAACGGTATGAGCATTTACGGGTGCAACTGTCTTCTTGCGCTTGGCACCAGTTATGTTGCCGGAGTGTACGACGCTAGCGTACGTATGGGGCGTCTCGTTACCCTGAGTAGGGACAGAAGAGTTCAGACCTGCTGATTGGATCACATTAGCAACAGCTTCTTTAATCAGAGGCAGACACTGTGGCAGAAAACATTTCTGAAACGCATCAAATTGGTCACTGATCATTTTTTTCGATCGATCTTCGGTTGCGAGAATAAAATTATTCATCTCATTAACTTTCTGTAGCAGCATGTTGCATTTCTGTTGAAGCTCATTCAGATTGACTTGCTTTTTACGGCAGCCAAAACACATATATTTGAGGGCAATGTTGTCCTTCATAGCAGATACACCAGCGGAGCTTAAACCGCTACGTTCTGCGTGGTAGATATTTCCACAACCACCGAAGCAATATACACGATCAGTATCAGAAGCAATTCGATGTGAGCACACACTGCATAGCACCGACGACGTCATAATACAATCGGTGTGTACCAGCACCGCTGCCGTTAGCCCGATCGGACTATTGTGTAGAACTAAACACTCACTGCACACGATCGATTTTGTCTTTTGCGAGAAGCAGAACTTTGATTGCGAATATATCCACGGCGCAGACAGTAATCCGAGAACAACGATTATCTTTGTAAACAGCAGTTCAAAACGCGTCAGCCCATATAAATAGCGTTAATAATCAACAACTATTACACTATAAAAACAATGCTGCTATTCACAACTAAACAAATATACGCATTCTCCTTCTCATTCTCCTTCCATTTTTTCTTTGCTTCTTTGTCTTGAGCCACCAAGCCACAAGCTTGGTGTGTAATGGTAGTCTGTGCTTGGGAAGCAAGACTATCACATGGAAATGTATGGCAAAATTTTAGCTTGAAAGTTTTCGTTAATTTTCACTATTTAGCGATTGGCAATCATTTCAAGACAACCATACAATTTATGCATCATTTTTGATCAAAATCCGTTTTAAGAGCGTGTAGGGCGCTATATCTCTACATATTTGCGTTGGTAAGAGGAAAGGCTTATCAACTTAGGGACCAATTGTTTCAAGAAATGGTTTATTGGTTTATTACCCAGTTTTAAATTTCAAGTCAGTAGTTTGGAATAGTAGATTGTATTGTAATTAACAATAATGTTTGACTCAGGTGAAGGGTCGAGGTCGGTCGTGGTGGCGGTAAATTCACGGAGCAGCAAATTTTTAAATGTAACGGTTTGAAACGAATTAGAACGCGTGATTTTGATGACCACTTCGCTATCGTTATCTTAATTTTGCGAGAAACCGCATCCTCATCTAACAAGACGGATGCAATATTATTCGCCCACAGTGGATTCGCGCGGGACTAGTTTATGTTTTGCTTACGAAAATTAATGTCCAAGGCATAATATTCATATCATCGAAACGAATTCAGGCCCAAATATCCCGTACGTGCTTTCTAAACGACTAGTTATTTACAATGGTGCTCGCGAAAAGTTGAGATGAAATGTAATCGCTGACACGTTGTTTCGTTGGATCATATCATCTACCAAGATAAACCCTGATATGTATCTTCCCCTACTAACATAAATCCTATCCCGTGATACTTGTGGAGATGCAGTGGTACTCGCGGTCTCCTGCAACAACAAATAACGGACTAATATCCCTTCCTTTGCCCTTGTAGTACAGCCTTTTGGTCGTGGCCGGCGTCGTTATTGGTCAATTTTCAAAGTATTGAATGAGTAGAAGTTGCACAATGAGAATGTCATGCTACTCCCAAGCACCATTCAATTGGTTCTTTGTGCAATCTTACTGGTTCGGCCAATCACGGAGTGTAACTACGGGCAGTCTACCTGAGCTAAGCTACGCTATTTATGATCAAAATCCGTTTTAAATTGGAAGAGCTTTTATCGTTCAAAATCTTTCATTCTATCGTGACGCTGCCTTGACTCCAAATCTTGGATTGACATCCTGCCGTAAGACGTAGTTCTACTTCAAAAAATTTACTAACCCTACCATGTTATCATGTTACGAATAATCTTCGTTAGCATGCATTTTGCGAGTTTATAACTTTGATATAGTATTCGGAATTAAAAGCAGAAAAAAAGTTAGGCTTATGCAAATTTGAAAAAAAGTTTATGTCCTAGTCTCAAAATATTGTTGAAGGGGGTGGGGCAAGAAAAAAATAATATCATCAAATCTTCAATAACTATACAAAAGAGAAGAAACCAGCGTATATTTTTCCATATTATCAAAAATTTAATACAGATATTTTGTACATTACTTAAATTTTAGTTCAAACCGAACCAAACTTCGATATTTTTCGACCCAAACACATAAAGTAAGGATCCTGGTAGAGATGACCCAGTTTAATATTAGTGTGAAAATGGCAGTTTAGGTCCCTACCACTTTTCTATTTGAACCGACATGTGTTAAGAAAACAAATCTCTGAAACTATTCACGTTTGAAACCGCTTTTTTCGGTCAACCTTTTAGTCATGAATATCAGGCCATTCATTCCTCTGTTGATGCTTGTTCTCCAACAATAACGTGTTCACCTTTGTATATTAAGTATGCAAACCGTTTCGTAAATTTCAAGTTTCGATCAGTTTATGTTTATGTTTATGTTTATTGAATATAATCATCCGATCTAATTGATCTTAATGATCTTGGGGTGGGGAAAATTTTGGCGGCAAATGTGGCCTGGGCAATTTTCCGACGTGTAAGCAGTGCGCTTAGATTGATCAGTTGACACCGATCTGGATACGGGGCAGGTTATTGGCATCTCTCCAAGGTAATCGTTGTAGAGCAAACCGAACGAATCGCTTTTGTATTTGTTCTATACGGTCGTTCCAGTACTCCTGATATGGGCCCCAAATAATGCAAGCAGTTTCTAGGAGAGGTCTTACCAAAGCGCAGTACTGGCAGTTGGCTTTCTGTATGATGATCGATCGATGCGCATCAAAAGTCAATTTATTATCCAATGCAACGCCTAGGTCTTTTACTTCATGAACTCTTGCCAAACAACTTCCTTCGATGTAATAGTCGTGAAGTATTGGATTTTTACAACGCGTGAATGATACAACACAGCATTTTTCGACACTTATGATAATACGGTTCCACTTGCACCACTCAACAGTCAGTGACATCCTCCCTGCATGTCTCCAATTCATGGTAAAGAACTATATCTCTGTGTTTTACGTTCCTAACATCCAAAATTAGGGTACGTACTTGGACAATGGACACTTTACTGAATAAAACGACCAATTTGGAATTCCTCTAGCACCAATAGATGATATTCCGGAGTGTCTAATTTGTTATGTTTCTATCTTATCTAGTACCTATGACGGGAAAAAATAATCCAACTGCAATTCGGAATTTCTCCGTCAAAAGCGGTACCGAATTTCACTCAGATATTGTTTGATTGATTTTTGCCTCAATCTAATTCCGCTCTTTTAAAACAAGTTTAACTAAAATGGAACGAATGAACGAACGCAAAATAGTCGCCTGTGACTTGCAGTAGGAACCATACTAGTTAGTTGGTGAAAGAAAGTTGATCAATACTAAGGGGATAATTGCTTTAACTTTGCACATATTGGATAATTTATAGATGCAAACTCGTTGAACTGTAAAAGATCTGCTTTTCACTTAAGAATGCAGCATAAAAATGTACCACTTTATTTTTTTGCCTCTTCACATTTCGGAAATTTTTGAAGGGGGGGGGGGGGGCGACAAACTTTTTTTCAAATTTGTATAAGCCTTATGTTCGTAAATACGATCAATCACTTTAATGGAATAAATTCCAAAAATTCAGCATATTTTCAGTCAAATTTGATATAGAATTGTTATATATGCTTGTATCTACTAGTTATCCTAGAATACCGAAGAAGGTAATATGTTGCCACGCTGAATCTTAGCAATTTTGATCGTGAGCTTAGCACTTGGGCTAAGAAAATACATTTTGATGGCGTGTTTTGCTACTGCCTGTCGAATTTAATTTATTTTGAAGTGTATGGTGCCCCAAAGGTAGTCATTTCTTAACAAATGACACATAAACACATAGCACAATAACTGTGCATGCTCGTTTACTACAGATTTTGGCTCAATTTTCTAAAAATTGACTATTTAGGTTGAATGATCGGAATTAGGAGCTGATCGCAATTAAATGCGCAATGTTTGAGAAATTGTATCTCCTGATACTAGGTTTGCACCAAACTGATGCTTAAGCATGAGTTGTTGAAAATTTAGTTTTAAACATGATAAAATAAACACTGAAAAACTACAAGGTATACAGCCCTACGGGTTGTACGAAAGGGTGACGTAGGACTATATCAGATCATTAGATCAAAGACTGTAAACTGCATTTCTGGCATATGTATGTTTATAAGAATTTGTGAGTGTCATTGTTTAACTGAATTATTAAAAGGACAAAATATTCAGATGCAATTCTTCATTGAATGCAATGGTGGCTTTGAAAATAAGTGGACGGGGGTTCATAAGTACAATGCCTGCAACCATTGAGACAGAGATTTCTTTTAAAATCATTTGTGTGCATCATAAAGGTTGAAATAGTAATGAATGACCAGCCCACATATTATTGTACTAAATATGATTATGCGTAGCTGGACATGTTTCAATAATCTTACTTTAACTTGTGGCCTTTAAAGGGCCATTGGTTGCAAATAACATTAAAGCCAAAGTACGTTCATAAAATACATAACATACTTTTGACATAAATGGCAACTGGCACGTAAGTGATGATGATGGAACCAAGGAGTTAGCGGTGTCGATTCACTGTCTTCTGCTCCGAGAAGGTTTTACTAGTTTAAGTACACAGCTTACCGCATGTTACATAGCAGAAAATATGGCACAAACGCAAAAATTTCTGTTTGATTTATTTTTTTATTAGAGTCATGAGGAAATTTGTATTTCTTTTGTATGGAAGTCCCCCCCTCTTAGAAGGAGAAAGGGTCTCAGTACACCATAGAAAAAATTCTTACTTCCAAAAAACCCCACATGCCAAATTTGGTTCCTTTTGCTTGATTAGTTCTCGACGTATGTAGAAATTTGTATATTAATTGTATGGGAGCCCCCCCCCCTCCTAAAGAAGGGAGGGGTCTCAATTTACCATAGAAAAAAAATCTTGTCTTATGAAACCCCTACATGCCAATTTTGGTTCCATTTGCTTAATTAGTTCTAGAGTTATGAGGAAATCTCTATTTCATTTGTATGGGAGCCCCCCCCCCCTCTTAGAAAGGGAAGGGGACTCAGTACACCATAGAAAAAAATCCTACCTTCTAAAACATCCACACGCCAAATTTGGTTCCATTCGCTTGATTAGTTCTCGAGTTTTAAGGAAATTTATGTTTCATTTGTATAGGAGCCCCCCCTCTTACGCCCTCCATAAAATTACTCTCTTAACCCCCCCCTTAAATTTGCTGGTCATTTTATCTGTCCAACGACATATAAATTGTTCAGTTTCGTTCAGTGGTTTAGTAGTTATTAGCATTTGAAATCTTTCATTCAAACGTTGCACTTCTATTTTCGTTTTCACAAAGTGCTACCCAGTCCCATATAGTAAACAAAGACGTAGTCCTACGTCAAAAAAATTCCACTATGTTCTAAAGTCAGGAAAAATGTAAAATTTAGATATACAGGAAATGGTATAGACTAATCTCAAGTTTTTAGTCTTAACCTTGAAATGCGGTCATGTGTGTGTGTATAACCTATCTATCTCCCACTGTCCGGCAGTGAAATTATGAAAAAAAGCTAACTGCATTGATGGTTAGCCTATGCTCTATGCAATTATCTTAGTTTCGGGTTATAGATAGTGTTAGCTCTACTGACTATCCAAAGACCCATGAAGAATGACTGAGTACTTGCAGCGCATTCCGGAATCATTTTCTAGTCAGCAAGCCCCGCCAGAAGGTAATACTAGAATCATATGGATTATACTATTACATTCGGACTTTCAACTCGTTTGGTATGTTATTACCAAAAGAGTCGACCCGTATATAGTGTCATGTAGAAAAATTCGATTTGAAACGATCTTACCAAATTACTGATTGGGTTCATATTACATTTTCTTACTTATCGCGTCATTTGAGTTTCCACCAGTGCGTCTAATACCCGAAAATTAAATTAATTTTTCCATCTGATATCCATGTGCATTATTTAAACTTATTAAGGACAAATTTCTACTGTATAGGTGCTTGATGAGCTAAAACGAAACAAATAATTAAATTAACATATTAGGTTTACCCGATAACTAGGCTGTGCGGCTCAACCGTCTGCCCATAATCTCAGCTTTAAGATCAGGCATCCGAGAACCACGCAGCATCGCAACTCCTAGCTTAGCTACTCAATAGAGTATTACCGGGTATGGTCGCGTGGAGGCGCTAGGGAGGAACTTGGGCTGGCGAAAGCTATGTTGGACACTTTCTCGTTTGCCTATCCCATTTCATTCCCTCTTAACCTTAAAATGCGATCATACATATAGGTATATTATTTTTTTCCGAAACGATGGTTCTACAATTGATGAAGGGACGGTAGGGGAAAGAAATGAAAATTTTTGGTGAAGGAGAGGAAGAGCGGAAATGAAAGGAGGGGGGGGGGGGATATCGGTAGCTACGCTTAACAAGTAGTCATTTTGACTCCTACCTTTTGTTCAATTCTGGAAGGTAATGGAAATGGTAACTTCGATTTTTGATGTAGGACTACGTCTTACGGCAAGTTTTGAGATAGGGTGTCATTCCAAAAAAGTCGAAAAATGCGAGCGTCACGAAAAATGATAGGGTTTGAGCGCTAATAGCTCAGCGGTTTTCCGATCGATTTTCAATATTCGTACACCAATCGATTGGAAAATCTTCTTAGAATTGGCCTGAATGAAGAAAAGTATGGATTCTTGATGTTGAACTATTGAACAATTGAAAATAACGAACCTATGTTTCATTTCATTTCATTTCATTTATTCATTGTCCAGTAGCTTAAGATATAAATCCTTTGAAAATTTGCTACCTCCGATTACCAACAGTTATTATACAATTTTACCACTTAATTAATTAACTATCGTACTATTACAACTACATTATCAGGATTATTCCCTCGAATTCACAATAAAATTAGTCTACTCGGTTCCAAAAGTCGATGCAGCCTCTCTTGAAATTTGCTTCCGACGATGAACGCTTAACAGCTGGCGGTAACGAATTCCAATTTACCATTTACCAGTTGTTTCACCAGAATTCTCGCTTCGTGATTGGTTGGAAGATTCTTTACGATGATCTAAACCTATACCAATTTGATATCTGTGCTTGGGAAGTAAGCCAAAACAAGTGACAAAGGTCCCTCATTTCAACAAGATTTCTTAACAGCGTGATTAAACCTAGACCATTTTGATGTCCTTGCTTGGGAGGTACGCCAGAAAGAGTGACAAAACCCCCTCTTGCCAAAAGATTTCTTACGAACGCAATTAAACTTAGTTCAATTTGATGTCTGTGTTAGGGAAGTGTGCCAGTAAAAATGACACAAGTTCGTTGTCCCAACAGATCGAATTTTTTTACTGCGAGACGATTAAACCTAGGCGAACTTGATATCTGTGTTGGAAAAATGTGCTACAGCTGTAGTGTTCGGTTATAATATGACTCTGTATGAATACGCATGCTTGCCGTTTCATTAGAAGTATAGTGAAAAGATGCGCTGTTGATAAAATAGGATTGAATTGGTAAAATCAACAGACCTCATACCTCTAGACAAGTATTGGCGCTAGTGTGCCCATTGTATTCCTGGAAAATCATCTTCCAGCAAGAAGTCAGCACTTCTAAGCTAGAAGTGTCAAAAGTGTTTACGTTTACCAAAAAGAAAAAGGCAAAAACAACTACTCGGTGCCGGTGCTTGTGGAACAAATAATTCATATTCATTTTGCAGCTGCAGATGCAGGTGTGGAAATAAATGCATTCTACGGCCCACAGAGTTACCGGCTAGCGGCTATCATTTCGAAATAGGTCGCCAGTAGCGAAGTTATCATTTCGGATATGTTCGTGTTAGATTATTTTACAGAGAAGTTGCCGCATATCTGCCCCTGCCAGTGTGTCGGTTTTGATTCACTTATGATGAAATAAAAAACCCGAATTAATCCACCTAGCGGCGTGACCTAGCCTTTCTACTGCCACAATCATCATTATTCCAATCCAATTCCAATTATCATAGTATTCCTTAAAATCCTTATTTACCAGTAAAATTCACAACGTATTGCGTAGAATAATTAGTTTTCCTTGGGTGCGTAAATACTTGTAAGCGTCATTTATGTTAGTTGATTATTTAGTTTTATAATCGGTCGGCCTTAACTTTCGGGCTTCAGAGCCACATGCGAAATTTGTTTTGAATTGACAATATGAAATATGTGTTCATAGCAGATTTTTTGATATTTTGATATCAATACCAAAGTTAGCATCTTTGAAAAACAAGAGTACAGAAAAATTATTATATACTTCACTTTTGAAGAAAAAGGATTTCGACAACAAAATGATTAATTTCAAAATTTAAACTATTAGTTTGCTTGGCTTCAATTGTGCAATGTATCTGAATTAGAAAAAATAACTGAATAGAGCATTACATATGAAAAAGAGAAATTGAACTTTTTCTTAGCTGGCGCTCCTTCAGATAATTATTTTTGTATGGAAATCAAAACTTAAGCTTCTTTTGAATGTATTTCATGAAAAGATAATCATTAGTTTGATCGCATCGTTTTTACAATGTTAGTGGGTTAGGAAAACAAGACGAGGTCGAAAAATAGTGCAAAAGCTGCGCCACAAACATGCTTGAGAATGGGAAATATAATCGATATGATTTCCAGTGCTTGTCATTTTTGATTTATTTGTTAAAACATGATGACATAAGACATCTGTCCTTTAAAATGTCACTAACGAAAACAAATCTTACAAAATTACTACCGCGCAACGTTTACTTCCTATTTTTCATATAACATTTCTAAGCTCTAGTATCTATTGATTGAAAAATTGATGCGCAAAATTTGTTTGAAATTTGTATAAATTTGTTTGGAAAAATCAACCCACTAGTATTTTTAATCCTATACACCACTATACCTACATGCTTAATTTAACTGCTTTTCTTCGCTTTTTGCTCTTCTTGTACAATTGTGAGTAACAACAAGTGAAGAAAATGACAATTGAAATCAGAAATCAAAGAAAAGAAAAACTTTTCGATTGAATCCCACTATTTAATATTTATTTGCAACACATATGTAGTTCGCCTACGACGTGCAGGCTTCATCAGTGTCTTATTTCAAAGCGTACACGTATCTGCGATCTGTCGCGAATAAATATCAAATAGGGTAACCAACCTATTTTGGACCCCATCAGCAGCTGTACATAATTTGGACACTTGCATTTGATTTTGCTGTAAGTATCCAAATTATGTACAGTTGCTGAGGGGGTCCAAAATACGTTGGTTACCCTAGTGGAATTTAGTCGGTAACAGTTTTATCTTTTCCTTAAATTCAGAGTTCGTATTCCACTAAGAGGCTTCAAAAACTTCAGACAATTGGCATGTTTCTCACTTCTCTTGAATTTCAATGCAAATAATCATCACATACACACATACATACCCACATACATACATACATACATACATACATACATACATACATACATACATACATACATACATACATACATACATACATACATACATACATACATACATACATACATACATACATACATACATACATACATACATACATACATACATACATACATACATACATACATACATACATACATACATACATACATACATACATACATACATACATACATACATACATACATACATACATACATACATACATACATACATTCATACATACATACATACATACATACATACATACATACATACATACATACATACATAAATACATACATACATAAATACATAAATACATACATACATACATACATACATACATACATACATACATACATACATACATACATACATACATACATACATACATACATACATACATACATACATACATACATACATACATACATACATACATACATACATACATACATACATACATACATACATACATACATACATACATACATACATACATACATACATACATACATACATACATACATACATATATACATGGATGGTAAATGGTTGAATAATGCGCTCCAGAACTACCACGAAGTTCCACAGCCTCTCCTCTCTCTACCTCCCCGTGGATACGTTCCTCTACCATCCGGGATACGTTCCTTAGTGGAAATCGGATAACCGGTGGAAACTAGGGTCGTATGCGGACAGAGAAGGGGGCACTCATGCGAAGGCTGAGTGTAAACTCTCCGCCTGCAAATGACGGATCTCGGTAGAAGCATGTTCGATGAACCTGAAAATACTGAGAACCTGAGCAGAGGGTCCAAAGCCCCCAAAGGAGGATGGTTTTAATAGCTGTTATCTATGGCTAAAAGTAAAAACAAGAATGGATAAACCCCTAATCCAAGGTGTCATGCGACCCGTGCCGAGGGATGCATGGTGGGGGGGGGGGGGGGGTTCATAAATACTCAGCCTTAAACGGAGCCTGTGGAGTACCAGAGCGCCCTCCGCAGTAAACAGCCCTTACTGCATCATGAGGGGCTCTGATGCGGCGGACTCTTCTTTCCCCTCAACTCGTGGAATTCTATATGAGCAATCAAAATAAAACATTAACTTCAGTGAGCGCGGACGGATTAGATAATCCGTTCGCAAGAAGTGGTATCCAGAGGTCTCCGCCGATGTGTACAATTAGAAGCGCCAGCGTAAGCGGAAAGGGAAACGGCACACCTGTCGCTCCAACTGCATCTACGCCGGACGCAGCAATGAACGGCCCGTCGCTAATAAAAGCAGTGGCAGGCAAGAGAGACATGCTACCAAGAGTGGTAGCGGCGTCTCGTCAACTCGATGCCATTATCGAGTTCGTGGCAGGTCGCAGCACATTAGCGAAGGACCTGAAACAAAGTCTGCTCATGCTTCGGAGCACTATGCGTGCTGCGACGAAGGAGCACAGCGAACTCGAAGTGCGAGTAAAAGTGGCAGAGAAAGAGAAGACGCTTGTATCAAGGTCTGCACAAACGGATGCCTGCCCGTCAATGGCTGACCATTCCGTGGCACTCGCGACTACGGAGCAGTCTAACAACAAGGCATCCGCCAAACGCGCAAGGCAGTCCCCAGGGGAAGAAACCCCCACGGGTCCAAAGAAGTGTCTGATAGCAGAGGGTCGTAAGCCAACCGAAGAACCTACTGTGGGTAACAAGACGCTGTTAGCGTCCGACAACCAGTGGGAGTTCGTCAAAAAGAAGGCCAGGAAGAAAGAGGAGGATCGAGCTCCACCGAAAGTGGCTAGGAAAAAAAGGAGCAAAGCCCTTATCCTCAAAACTGAGGGTCCGAAATATTCGGAAGTTTTAAAGGCCATGAGAGGGCATGATCAGTTGAAGGGTCTTGGCGCGGATGTGTGGAGTATCCGCCGCCCTCGCACAGGCGACATGATTCTTGAACTAAAAAAGAATGCCACTAAAAAGGGTTCTGCTCACAAAGTGCTGGCAGAAAAGGTCCTTGGCGATAGCGTGCAGATCCGCGCACTAACGCCCGAGATGACTCTCCAGCTTAAAAACCAGGACGAGATTACCCAAGCGGGCGAACTAGCACGAGCTCTCAACGAGCAATGCAAAGTGGTGGTGACTACCGAGGCAGTTCGTCTGCGTAAGGGACCGGCGGGAACCCAGGTAGCAACTATAAGACTTCCACTGGAAGACGGAAATGCAGCCCTGAAAGTGGCTAAGCTGTAGGTGGGATAGTCCGTGTGCCCATTGAGCGTGTTCCAGCAGCCGGAGGCTTGCTTCCGGTGCTTTGAGAGAGGGCACAGGTCCTGGAGCTGTAAGGGGCCAGACCGAAGCCACTTGTGTAGGAGATGTGGCGGTACGGGCCATATAGCGAGGGACTGTACTGCGCCACCCAAGTGCCTGATATGTACCGGCCAACGGGACGCTAAGCACACAACAGGAGGCCCGAAGTGCCCGGCAGGCGCGCTGGCGACTAAAACACGGGCGTAGTGCAGGTAACGCAACCGAACTTGAACCACTGCCACGCGGCCCAGCAGCTGTTGTAGCAAGCAGTTACTGAGTCGTTGACGGTCATTGCAATAATCTCGGTCCCATACCGCATCCCTGCCGGAAACGGTAACTGGGTGTCGGATAGGTCCGGGATGGCGGCTATATGGACGACAAGCAGGTTCCCGGTTCAAGAGGGATTCGTGGTTGCCAAAGTGGGTGGAATGTTCTACTGCAGCTGTTATGTTCCGCCGAGTTGGTCTATCGAGCAGTTTACGCGGATGGTAGACCGAGTATCAGTCGTGCTGACTGGTCTAAGGCCGTTGGTTGTGGCGGGCGACTTTAACGCTTGAGCGGTAGAGTTGGGAAGTCGACGCACGAACCATAGGGGCCGAATTCTGCTTGAAGCTCTGGCAAAGCTCAACGTAGATCTGGTCAACGTGTAACGATTGGATTAGATCGGCTTTGATAAAATCAAGATTAACGCCTTTAATTAGCCTACTACGAAACTAAATAAAGCTTTCGCCCGAATACCTAGATAACCCTCATATGCCCATCAGCCCGATCGAAAGCAATTACCTTCGGGAAATTCGATGCGAATTAGAGTATAGAGAGTTTCAAATGACTTCCAAAGACAAGCGACAAATGAGTCATTGTAATAATTAAATGACGATGATTGGTCTACTCAAGGCCACCCAAAATAAAAAGATCGGTTTGGGAAATGCGAACAATTAGACGCAGCTTCACTTTTGTTCAAGTGCTGGTCTAGAAAAGTTTAGTCGCGTGATCGCGGATTTTTAACACTTAAAGTTAAGACAAATTTAGCAGTAGTGAAAAACAGATAAAAGTCGCGAGTGTTGAAAAAACCCCGACTATTAATTATTTAGCAAAGGCTAAAAGTGTGCGAAATCGTTAAAATTTGAAGGTAAGAATTACCTGCAATTTGGTAGGTTTTAGACCGCCATTGAACTACCACGTTTATAGGAACCCATAAACGTGGGTGCTAATCTGGAGTGCGAGGCTGGAAAAGCTAATTCCGCTGGATCTCATAAAGTACAATCAGGAACAATGACGCCAAAAGCGGCGGAACAAGTTTCTGAAAATAATCAAACAAGCTCAAAAGTAATTCATACACCAAATTTGCAAAGATTATTCATACAACCAATTCAAAACCGTAATCAGATTGTAACGCTTTTGATTTTACTGATACTGAACAAAGCGTTACATGCCAATTCTCCCTATGCCCGGACTGACCAGAAAAGTTTCTAGATGCCGTTGCCTACAACGGCTTAAGCGCCACTTTCGTATCCGAAAGACCGTTGCGGAAGATGGATAGGGATGCCCGACCGAGGACTCTTATCTCGGGGCGAGTATTTCAAACCTCAAAGACCTTCTACGAAGCTAACCGACAACTAAGTTTCAGACTCAACAAATTTGACCCGTACTAAAACAAACGCGACGAACAATCCTACGTATTAAAAAATCTTCACTTCTGTACAAACTCTGATTCACGCAACATCATTTATTAATAGCCCTCGAATATCGTACGCGCAAAGTTCAATCTGTTTAGCAGAAGGTTTACAAATGTTTTCGCCCTTGGCGACAAACCATGGTTCGTATCTTAGCTTCTAGTGCACTTCTTATCGTCTACACATAACAATTGGTCCATTTTTAAACCCAACACGGGTATTGTTTCACCACGGTGGGTGTCTCGACTGCTGGTGGGTATCCCAACGATGTCCACATAGTCCGGTGCTCTACCGGGTCGCGTTCCTTGCCACCGCAACCCAGGAAGCTTTACAGCGAAGCGGCTGGTTTTTCTCGAGCAGGTGGGAAACTTCAGTAGTGTAGTTTAGGCTGCTTCACGGATGAATCGGTATTCGTTTTATGCACCAAAAAGTATTGCCGCCGGTCCAAATTTGATCCGAAATTAGCTTTTCCGGCCTCGCACTCCAGATTAGCACCCACGTTTATGGGTTCCTATAAACGTGGTAGTTACAATCAGGGCTGGTAACGGTCAATTTTGTCACTGACGCTAAACGAAAACCAAAAACAAAAAGTCACCCTGCAAAATAGTCAGTCCCAAGCATTTTTTGTCAGTGACAAAAAATCACTGACTATAATCTGTTAGAATAAAATCAGGACGCATCCAGGGTAGGTGACGGTCAGTTTAGTAAGCGACGTTTGACTATAACCAAAAATAAATAGTCGAGCAGCAAAAATAGTCGTTTCCATGTGTCTTTATCAGTGACAAAAAAAGTCCGATTATTTATTTGGAAGACGTAAAAATGTTCCTAATTTGATGTTTTGGAACCGGGGATGCTATTAGATGGATGGATGGATGGATTGTTTAATGCCATTTTACCATTTGTTCGAAATTGGAAGTTCGACGCCGTTTTGATATGCAAGATGGCGGTTTACAATTTAAGTTATTTTGCATGAAATCCTATACAGTAATGATATTTTTGGAATGGGAAAATTGTCAGAGTTAAAAAATCAACATTAGACGCCATTTTGAAATCCAAGATGGCGGACTGTTGATTAGCATTTTGCATGGAACCTCTTGCAATATATGCTTTTTTAGAATGGGAGTGACGGCTAGAAGTCGAAAATCAATGTTTGACGCCATTTTGAAATCCAAGATGGCCGACTATTGATTAGCATTTTGCATGAAAACCCTTGCAATATATATTTTTTTGGAATGCCGTTGACGACTAGAAGTCGAAAATCGATGTTTGACGCCATTTTGAAATCCAAGATGGCGGACTATTGATTAGCATTTTGCATGAAAACCCTTGCAATATATACTTTTTTGAAATGCGGTTGACGGCTAGGAGTCGAAAATCGATGTTTGACGCCATTTTGAAATCCAAGATGGCGGACTATTGATTAGCATTTTGCATGAAAACCCTTGCAATATATACTTTTTTGAAATGCGGTTGACGGCTAGGAGTCGAAAATCGATGTTTGACGCCATTTTGAAATCCAAGATGGCGGACTATTGATTAGCATTTTGCATGAAAACCCTTGCAATATATACTTTTTTGAAATGCGGTTGACGGCTAAGAGTCGAAAATCGATGTTTGACGCCATTTTGAAATCCAAGATGGCGGACTATTGATTAGCATTTTGCATGAAAACCCATGCAATATATGCTTTTTTGGAATGCGGTTGACGGCTAGGAGTCGAAAATCTATGTTTGACGCCATTTTGAAATCCAAGATGGCGGTTTATTGATTAGCATTTTGCATGAAAACCCTTGCAATATATACTTTTTTGGAATGCGGTTGACGGCTAGGAGTCGAAAATCGATGTTTGACGCCATTTTGAAATCCAAGATGGCGGACTATTTATTGGCGTTTTGTGTGAAAACCCTAGCAATATATACTTTTTTAGAATGCGGTTGACGACTAGAAGTCGAAAATCGATGTTTGACGCCATTTTGAAATCCAAGATGGCGGACTATTGATTAACATTTTGCATGAAAACCCTTGCAATATATGCTTTTTTGGAATGCGGTTGACGGCTAGGAGTCGAAAATCGATGTTTGACGCCATTTTGAAATCCAAGATGGCGGACTATTTATTGGCGTTTTGTATGAAAACCCTAGCAATATATACTTTTTTAGAATGCGGTTGACGACTAGAAGTCGAAAATCGATGTTTGACGCCATTTTGAAATCCAAGATGGCGGACTATTGATTAGCATTTTGCATGAAAACCCTTGCAATATATGCTTTTTTGGAATGCGGTTGACGGCTAGGAGTCGAAAATCGATGTTTGACGCCATTTTGAAATCCAAGATGGCGGACTATTGATTAGCATTTTGCATGAAAACCCTTGCAATATATACTTTTTTGGAATGCGGTTGACGGCTAGGAGTCGAAAATCGATGTTTGACGCCATTTTGAAATCCAAGATGGCGGACTATTGATTAGCATTTTGCATGAAAACCCTTGCAATATATACTTTTTTGGAATGTGGTTGACGGCTAGGAGTCGAAAATCGATGTTTGAAGCCATTTTGAAATCCAAGATGGCGGACTATTGATTAGCATTTTGCATGAAAACCCTTGCAATATATACTCTTTTGGAATGCGGTTGACGGCTAGGAGTCGAAAATCGATGTTTGAAGCCATTTTGAAATCCAAGATGGCGGACTATTGATTAGCATTTTGCATGAAAACCCTTGCAATATATACTTTTTTGGAATGCGGTTGACGGCTAGGAGTCGAAAATCGATGTTTGACGCCATTTTGAAATCCAAGATGGCGGACTATTTATTGGCGTTTTGTATGAAAACCCTAGCAATATATACTTTTTTAGAATGCGGTTGACGACTAGAAGTCGAAAATCGATGTTTGACGCCATTTTGAAATCCAAGATGGCGGACTATTGATTAGCATTTTGCATGAAAACCCTTGCAATATATGCTTTTTTGGAATGCGGTTGACGGCTAGGAGTCGAAAATCGATGTTTGACGCCATTTTGAAATCCAAGATGGCGGACTATTTATTGGCGTTTTGTATGAAAACCCTAGCAATATATACTTTTTTAGAATGCGGTTGACGACTAGAAGTCGAAAATCAATGTTTGACGCCATTTTGAAATCCAAGATGGCGGACTATTGATTAGCATTTTGCATGAAAACCCTTGCAATATATGCTTTTTTGGAATGCGGTTGACGGCTAGGAGTCGAAAATCGATGTTTGACGCCATATTGCAAGGGTTTTCATGCAAAACGCTAATCAATAGTCCACCATCTTGGATTTCAAAATGGCGTCAAACATCGATTTTCGACTCCTAGCCGTCAACCGCATTCCAAAAAAGTATATTGCAAGGGTTTTCATGCAAAATGCTAATCAATAGTCCGCCATCTTGGATTTCAAAATGGCGTCAAACATCGATTTTCGACTCCTAGCCGTCAACCGCATTCCAAAAAAGTATATATTGCAAGGGTTTTCATGCAAAATGCTAATCAATAGTCCGCCATCTTGGATTTCAAAATGGCGTCAAACATCGATTTTCGACTTCTAGTCGTCACCCGCATTCTAAAAAAGTATATATTGCAAGGGTTTTCATGCAAAATGCTAATAAATAGTCCGCCATCTTGGATTTCAAAATGGCGTCAAACATCGATTTTCGTCTCCTAGCCGTCAACGGCATTCCAAAAAAGTATATATTGCAAGGTATTTCATGCAAAATGCTAATCAATAGTCCGCCATCTTGGATTTCAAAATGGCGTCAAACATCGATTTTCGACTCCTAGCCGTCAACCGCATTCCAAAAAAGTATATATTGCAAGGGTTTTCATGCAAAATGCTCATCAATAGTCCGCCATCTTGGATTTCAAAATGGCGTCAAACATAGATTTTCGACTCCTAGCCGTCAACCGCATTCCAAAAAAGTATATATTGCAAGGGTTTTCATGCAAAATGCTAATCAATAGTCCGCCATCTTGGATTTCAAAATGGCGTCAAACATCGATTTTCGACTTCTAGTCGTCACCCGCATTCTAAAGAAGTATATATTGCAAGGGTTTTCATGCAAAATGCTAATAAATAGTCCGCCATCTTGGATTTCAAAATGGCGTCAAACATCGATTTTCGACTCCTAGCCGTCAACCGCATTCCAAAAAAGTATATATTGCAAGGGTTATCACCCCATTCTAAAAATATACATATTTACTAAATTTAATCGCAGTTAAAAAATTGTCCGACTATAAATAATTTTTCTTAGTCATTAACCATATTACGCGCGACGTTGACTAAATTATGCAGGTTTTGATCATTGACGGCCGACTAACCGACTTATCAAGAGAAAGTACGGTCAAAATATTTTTCGTCACTGCTTTGATAGAAGGTGACTATTTTTCTCCAGAAATAGTCAGTCGGTTTTTTGTCGTTGATGGAGACGGCAGTACTTTGGTTTTCGTCGCTGACTATGGTGTTTTGACGGTGATGCTAGACAGCCCTGGTTACAATGGCGGTCTAAAATTGGTAGGTAATTCTTACCTTCAGATTTTAACGATTTCGCACACTTTTAGCCTTTGCTAAATAATTAATAGTCGGGGTTTTTTCAACACTCGCGACTTTTATCCGTTTTTCACTACTGCTAAATTTGTCTTAACTTTAAGTGTTAAAAATCCGCGATCACGCGACTAAACTTTTCTAGACCAGCACTTGAACAAAAGTGAAGCTGCGTCTAATTGTTCGCATTTCCCAAACCGATCTTTTTATTTTGGGTGGCCTTGAGTAGACCAATCATCGTCATTAAATTATTACAATGACTCATTTGTCGCTTGTCTTTGGAAGTCATTTGAAACTCTCTATACTCTAATTCGCATCGAATTTCCCGAAGGTAATTGCTTTCGATCGGGCTGATGGGCATATGAGGGTTATCTAGGTATTCGGGCAAAAGCTTTATTTAGTTTCGTAGTAGGCTAATTAAAGGCGTTAATCTTGATTTTATCAAAGCCGATCTAATCCAATCGTTACAAACGTTGGCACCACAAGTACCTTCAGTAGGAACGGTGCGGAGTCTATCATCGACGTGACATTCGGCAGTCCTGGTCTAATAGGAGACTGGAGGGTAGACAATGGCTATACTCACAGTGACCATCAGGCGGTCCGCTATGGTGTCGGTCAGATAACGAGGCAACAGGCGGCGAGTAGAGCCGACACTCCAACCACCCGTGGATGGAAGACATCATACTTCGATCCCGAAGTATTTGTGGAAGCAATCCGAAGAGTGCGGTGCTCGTGGTATGCCTGATCCGAACGCTGATCATTTGGTTGAGGTACTGTCGCGAGCATGTGACGCTACCACGCCTAGGAAAGGTCGACATAGGTATGGCAGGTCACCGGCTTACTGGTGGACAGATGAAATTGCGGAACTCCGCGGAGCGTGCTTTCGTGCGAGGAGAATTATGCAAAGAGCTCGTTCGGACGAAGGCAGGGCTGAATGTCGAGTAGCACTAGTTGCTGCACGCGCAGCGCTTAAGAGTGGGATAAAAGCTAGTAAACGAGCCTGCTTTGAAAGGTTATGTGCTAGTGCCAATGCGAACCCGTGGGGTGATGACTATAGGGTCGTAATGGCAAAGACCAAGGGAGTGATGGCGCCCTCAGAGCAATCGCCAGAGATGCTGGAGCAGATAATCGAGGGCCTCTTTCCGCGCCACGAGCCAAGGCCCTGGCACCAGGCCGCTGAGTCGTCCCACGGCCGACGTTCCAATATCTCAGACCATAGCGTAGGATGGTCGGCCTCCCAGCCGAACATCCAAAGTAACGTGGGCGACGGCGGTTTGGCGGTCGGGGACGAAGTGACGGTTACGAATGAGGAGCTCATTGAGATCGCTAAATCCCTGAAGGTGAGCAAGGCACCGGGGCCAGACGGAATCCCGAATATGACCATTAAAGCGGCTATGTTAGAGGCTCCCGAGTTATTCGGGGTAGTAATGAGGAGATGCCTGGAAGCTGGCCACTTCCCGGACAGATGGAAGCGACAGAACCTCGTGCTGTTGCCGAAGCCGGGAAAACCTCCGGGTGTTCCCTCGTCATATAGGCCGATCTATCTGCTCGATACTGCCGGTAAGGTGCTGGAGAAGGTTATCCTTAACAGACTCGTACAGTACACGGAGGGTACAAACGGTCTGTCAAGAAATCAATTCGGCTTCCGAAAAGGCAAATCTACGGTGGATGCAATCTTGTCTGTCACTAAGACAGCCGAGGTGGCAATCCAGCACTAGAGGACAGGTATCCGCTATTGCGCAGTTGTCACGCTCGACGTGAGAAATGCGTTTAATAGCGCTAGCTGGGACTCCATAGCCAACTCGCTTCGGAAAGTCCAAGTGCCGGTGTCACTGTATAGAATCCTGGAAAATTATTTCCAGAATCGTGTGCTATGCTACAACACGGAGGAGGGTCAGAAGTGCGTTCCAATCACCGCAGGGGTCCCGCAAGGTTCCATACTGGGCCCGGTGTTGTGGAACGCCATGTATGACGAGGTGTTGAAGCTAAAGTTCCCGTTAGGGGTGGTGATAGTTGGCTTTGCGGACGATATCACCTTGGAAGTCTATGGTGAATCTATTAGAGAGGTTGAGTTGACGGCTGCCCACTCTATAAGCATTGTTGAAGATTGGATGCGATCCAGGAAACTGGAGCTAGCGCATCATAAAACGGAGGTTATCGTGGTGAACAACCGCATGTCGGTACAGCAAGCAAATATCAGCGTCGGGGACTGCACTATTTCGTCAACGCGGTCCTTAAAACTTCTGGGACTCATGGTCGACGACAAGCTCAAGTTCGGGAGCCACGTCGACTATGCCTGCAAGAAGGCTTCCACAGCTATTTAGGCATTGTCTCGTATGATGTCTAATAACTCTGCGGTATATGGCAGCAAGCGAAGGCTATTAGCCAACGTGGTCCAGTCTATACTCAGGTATGGCGGACCGGTGTGGTCATCGGCGTTAGGTACCAAAAGCTATCTAGCCAAGCTGGAAAGCACCTATCGTCTCATGTGCTTGAGAGTGACGAGTGCGTATCGCACAGTTTCACATGACGCAATCTGTGTCTTAGCAGGTATGATGCCTATGGGCATTATCATCAGCGAAGACGTAGAGTGCTTCAACCAACGTGGAACTAGAGGCATACGGAGTACCAGAAGATCGGCCTCGATGACCACATGGCAGCGGGCATGGTCTAATTCCACAAAAGGTCGGTGGACACATCGACTTATCCCGGAACTATCCGGGTGGGTCAACAGGCGCCACGGCGAAGTCAACTTCCACCTGACACAGATTCTGTCAGGGCATGGTTGCTTCAGACAGTATCTGCACAAGTTTGGGCATGCGGAGTCCCCCGCGTGTTCCGAATGCGTGGATGTTGAGGAAACGGCAGAACATACTTTCTTCATATGCCCTCGTTTCGCGGGCGCGAGAAGCAACATGATGGCAGTGAGCGGACAGGACACTACCCCGGATAACTTAGTCCAAAGGATGTGTTCCAGCTCGGACGTCTGGGGAGCGGTCAATGCGGCAGCTACCCAGATTGTACTCGAGCTACAAAACCACTGAAGAGCCGATCAACGGCGAATAAACTGCCTAACTCTAATTACCAATAATTTTTTATCCAAGCAATTTCGAAATACGGATCCAATAAGAAAATACGACAGATAAAACTTTTTGCTGTTTTCACAAGATTTTGAAGACTGGACAATAATTAATCCAAATACAAAATAAAATTTCTTTTCAGCTATTTTCTATTTTTTCTGCGAGTTACGATGTTTACACAAGAGATTGGTGCCATATAGGTAATAGTACGACGTTTAGAAAGGAAAGGAAAAATGTTTAAAAGTAGTCATGTCTCACCTACACAATTATGTGGGCTCGGGCTTAAAGGGATATAGAATTTCATTACGTATTTCTTGGATCTTCGACAGTAGCCTAACCTGTACAACATGACCCGACTATGACAACATTTTTTGTCTTCATTTAAATGCTTATAACTTTATTATTTTGCAAAGATGCATTTGAATTACCGAAACTCCTTTTAAAACAGAAGTGTATGGGTGACCGCCAGTAGGTGGCCCAACCAAGACGACATTCTCCTAGTATCGCCTGATCCCTATAGCTTCACTATCTTGACCAAGTAACTGACGGACAATTGTGTGTATCACTAATTTCAGCACCGCGGGTTGCTCTCGATCTAATTTCAACTCTCTGAAGCCTTCCAACAATTCTTTCAAGATTATCCCTATTGCGAAAATCACTCTCGGAACAATCCTTGGTCTATTATATTTTTTCAAGGAAGCGCTGTGTTTTTCTTTACTATATTGAGGTGCACTTTAGAAGTGGATCGTTTGTTGGCAAACTCCACAAACGTGTATTTTGTGTTTCTGTTCTATTCTAACTTCAATCAAATCCAGAATTAACTGAAAAAATTATTAATATATTGCAAATTTGTTAATATTTCAAGTGTGTATAAATTTTGCCTTTATTGTTATTGGTGAAATACTTAAATAGTTGCCTAAAAATATAAACCGCTTAAAGGCGGTCATAGCCAGGTGAGCACAAAAAAGCGTATACATAGTCATTAAAGTGTCCCAAAATAGCACTACGTCAGAAAACCTGGGGGCTCACCCCTATTGAGTTGTTTCGTGATGCGACGTTTCGTTTAAAAGTTATAAGCAAAAATGTGAAAAATACGTGACACGAGTTTCTCCCGTACTACATGACCGATTTCAACGATCTTTATATCAAATGAAAGCCCTTTTTAAAGCTAAATTGTTTTATTTTTTATTTTAATAGTGATCTATTAGGATATATTATCTTTCAAATGAGACTAATAGCGCATAAATCGGTTTGGCCGTCTCTAAGAAACAGGCGATAATTATTACCTTGTCAAAACAGGTTTTTAAGCATAACTTTTAAACTACTTGTTTGTTTTCAATTAAAAATTTCTGAATAATTTAGCTTTAATAAGGGCTTTCATTTCATACTAAGATCGTTGAAATCGGTCATGTAGTTCTAGAGAAACCCGTGTCACGTATTTTTCACGTCACGAAGCAACTCAATAGTGATCTACTAGACAATAATACCTTTCAAACAAAAGTAATAGCGAACGATTCGGTTCAGCCATCTCTGAGAAACAGGCGATAGAAAAAATCATTACATACATACACACACACACACACACACACACACACACACACACACACACACACACACACACACACACACACACACACACACACACACACACACACACACACACACACACACACACACACACACACACACACACACACACACACACACACACACACACACACACACACACACACACACACACACACACACACACACACACACACACACACACACACACACACACACACACACACACACACACACACACACACACACACACACACACACACACACACACACACACACACACACACACACACACACACACACACACACACACACACACACACACACACACACACACACACACACACACACACACACACACACACACACACACACACACACACACACACACACACACACACACACACACACACACACACACACACACACACACACACACACACACACACACACACACACACACACACACACACACACACACACACACACACACACATTGCTCAAATCGTCGAACCCTATCGATTGGTATATGTGACTTGGCCCTCCGGGCCTCGGATCAATTTCGTGTTTTTCGACCAATTTTTAAACCTTTGTTATAGTATAACAAAGGTAAAACATGGTATCGAACAGTATTTCAGAGTACTATATAGATAGGAAATTTAATGACGAACAACTTTGCCGAAAAAAGTATGGACGTATGTTCAAATTTCGCTGAGGTTTTCACGTTTTTCTGAAGGCGGAACAATACATATTTTCGCAATTTTCAAATTTTAGCAGTTCCACGTGAAAAAAGGTAAATGATAAAACATGAACTATTTATCCTAAACGTTACCTACGTGTTTAATAGGAGGAAATATGCACCTTCCACAGAATTTATCACCATTTAGGCTCAAGAATCACTTTTAAAAAGGGCGTATTTATGTTAATAGGCAATATGTTTGAAAAATCGTATCTCCCGAAACTAGAGTTGCTCCAAATTGGTGCCTAAGCGTGAATTGTAGAAAATTGATTTTTAAGCATGAAAAAATTAACACTGAAATTTTTTTTAACCATTTTTGTAGAATCAGTAGATTGTAGAATCAGCAAGATGTATTCGGGCAAATTGAAAGGTAATTTTTATTCTAGTTGCTAATAATTTCATTGCTTGGTAATATAACACGGATAACATATGAAAAGGGCACTTTTAAAATAAAAAATAAAATATATAAAATAATTAAATATATCACCACTATTTCTCAAAAAAAAATCAAAGGGGTTATGTACAAGACACGACCGCATATATAGGTGACGCAGGACTACGTAAGCCTCTTTGTAGAGATAGTGGCATGTATCCATGCTTGAAATCATTCGATTCTTCATGTATACATGCTATATGCAACATATATATTGTCAATTGCAAGGAAAATTGTACCATCCAAAGTGCGATATCGCTCATAAAAGTGCTATTTTGCATTAAATCGTTTCAGTATCTTCGGTGCACTTTTTCATTATCTTCCAAGCAATAAGGGGCCATCCATATACCACGTGGACAGCTTAGCGAGGGGTGGGGGGTACGTGAATGTCCACGCTTGTCCACGGAAGGGGGGAGGGGGTATAGAAAATGTAGAAAATAGAAAATAAATAGAACTTTCATTTGTGCCTGTTGATTTAATTAAACATATCAGCATAAACCATTGTTCAGTGTTTGTTTATAAGTTCAAATAAAGTTCATTCATCTTTTCATTTCAGTTTTAGCTTCTGAGATATATTTTTATTTCTCGTAAGAAGGACTAAGCCAGCGTTAGTACTCAAAGATGTTGATTATCTAGCCTAAATGTTGCAGTAATGCAATTTATTACTATATTACAACTCTTTGCATCCTTTTGTAAATGACAAAGCTAACGAAAGTATACCAGTACCAGAAACAATCAATCTCACTCACAGATGCTGCACAGTATAAATATTTTCACGGAGAATCAAACCAACGAACTTTCATTATTCACGTGGCTCATTTATCATTTGAGTCATTTGAATACCACTCAAATATAGAATAATAATAATCATTTAAGTCACGATTACAATCCAATGCAACTCGCCACGAAAAAGAAAAATCCATAAACAACGTATTTGTAACTTTACGAACCACAAGCTAAGCCAAGCTAGGGTAAGAACCCCACAATTCGCCCCCTCCCCAGAATTCGCCCTCCCATTGGTATTCCCGTGATTTAACTCAATATATAGTTGAAATATAAGTTGTTAGTTTAATTTATATTCATTTTAACTCAGTTTTCAGTTATTTGAATAGAATTCGTTGTGTTGTTTTATGTATTTTAATGATTTAATGTGGTTTGAAAAATAGGTAATGTATTTAAGACGCGATTTTTCCATTTTCAAGAACGAGCACGAAAAATAAAATTGAGGAAAAGTAATGGAAAATCGTATCTCTTTGCACTTTTTACCTTTGTTATACTATAACAAAGGTTTAGGAATTGGTCGAAAAACACGAAATTGATCCGAGGCCCGGAGGGCCGAGCCACATATACCAATCGACAGGGTTCGACGAACTGAGCAATGTCTGTGTGTGTGTGTGTGTGTGTGTGTGTGTGTGTGTGTATGTGTGTATGTATGTGCGGGGCGCAACTTTTCTATCGCCTGTTTCTCGGAGATGGCTGAACCGATTTGTTCGCTATTACTTTTGCTTGAAAGGTATTATTGGCTAGTATATCACTATTGAATTAGTTCGAGGTCCGACATTTCGTTTAAAAGTTATAAGTAAAAACGTGAAAATTACGTGACACGATTTTCTCCGGAACCAAGTGACCGATTTCAACGATCTTGGTATCGAATGAAAGCTCTTGTTAACGCTAAATTTTTTGGGTAAATTTTATTGAAAACAAACAAGCAGTTTAAAAGTTATCCTAAAAAACCTGTTTTGACAAGGTAATAATTATCGCCTGTTTCTTAGAGATGGCTAAACCAACTTAGGCGCTATTAGTCTCATTTGAAAGGTAACATAGCCTAATAGATCACTATTGATTTGTTTTTTGATTGGACGTTTAATTTGAAAGTTACGAGCAATTGAATACAACACATTAAAATTAATAATAATTTATAACCATTTCATCTAAGATGATTTATCTAGTTTGAATTATTTTGACATCAGATTAGAGATTTTAATGCTGCAAATATATCTGCAAAATTTCAGTAGAATTGGTTTTGCCGATCAAAAGATATTAACCCTCCAACACTCGCGCCAACTTTTGTAATACGGGTTATTCGCGCGCACAATGGCCCAAAGCCAAAAAGACATGCGCACTAGAGTTTTGACTGGGAAAACTTGGTTTTAGGTTTATGGAACCTTTGGAAGAATCTCTTGAAATTGAAAGTTCTATCGTCTGGTGCAATTTAAATTTTGATTAATCCCCCTAAAAGTGGAATAAAAAAATTATTTTTCTTCAGTTTCAATATAACACATTGATGTATTCTGCAAAGTTTTAGAGTATATTATTACAAGAAATTTCGCTGAAGACAGTAACCCCCTATCTCTTCAGCGAAGCTAGAAAAATATTATTTATTGTATATGAATTAGTGAAATCAGTTTTTTATTTTAGCTCTTTTCGTAATTGTTGTATGACATTTTCATGTATTACAAAGTTGCACAAATAGTAAAAATACACAACTTTGCTGAATATAGTATACCTCTATGTTTGCTTGTTTAGGAACTGTAGAACTTTGATTATAAAAAATACCCTAATTTTGACTCCGGATTACACACTTAAATAGGCAATTTGAATTCGGTAATTTATTTTACAGAAACTGATTTGTAAAATGATATATTACCGAAATTCCGCTGAAAACTGTTCTCTTCGGTACTTGTCATTTAGAGCCTTACGATTATTCGGTAAAACAAATTATGCGTTACAGAAAACGGTGAAACTGGTACAGTATCATTTGTCAGAATCAACAATTACCGAATTTTGCAATACGTTTTACCGAAATTCTGTTGGTCATCAAACTTAGCGTTGATCGCCATTTTTGTACTCGCGGTTTAAAAGTAAGCTTGTTTTATTTCAAGTCGCGTTGAATTTGATTAAACAATTTGATTGGTTTGTGCTTAGTGCTTCTATTCTATAGCTTAAGGATTAAAGAAAACCGTCGCAATGGAAAACGTACTAGAAGAACTAACAAAACACGATGTACGAATAACTGAAATTTTTTGTAAGTATATTATACATAATTTCATTTTCAGGCGTCTAACTACGCTGTTAGTTGCTTTTTCTGCGGGGTTAAAGTGTTAGGTTACACTTCCGGGTATCATCGACATATAAAACAACACATTAGAAATGAAGACTTTGACCCCGCGAAGATTTTCTTCGACTGCACTATTCCTCATTGCTCTTCACGCTACAGAAGTTTCTACGCGCTGAAAAGACACATTATAGAAAAACACCCGGTTCATGACCTTCCGACTACAATAATTTCGTCCGCTTTTGATGATATAGAGTTTGAAAGCCAAGTAGAGCATAATAATTATGCAGAAGAAACAGCAAGCATTGACAATGACAACACAATTGACGATATTCGAAAAATCATAAATACTAAAGTGTGTCAAATGGCATCAGATGTTGGGTTGCCCCAAACGAAAATATCAGAATTCGTCAAACTATGCGAATCAATTGTTTCGCAGGTAGCTGAATACCTCGAACAGCAAATAGTAAAATTCTTAAAATCTCAAGATTTACCAATTTCTTCAAATCAACTGATCGAATTACAAAATTGTTTAAAACTTTCTGAGTTATTCAATGACGTGCGCACTTTCTCGAAGCAAACTAAGTTCCTTAATAAAATCGCCGGACCAATTCCAGCGCCACAGGAATTATTACTTAGTCGTCGCGAAGATATACGACACATCAATTCCCTGCCGCGAAAGGTTGTAGTGCACGAAACTGCTTCTTACATTAGCATATTGGATACATTAAAGTTTATTTTTCGAGATCCTGGCGCTCGTGCTTCATTGAACGAAACAGATAATCTATCGTCAGAAACGCCGTGTGTCACTGAATATAGTTGTTTTCGGACCGGCGAAACCTATAAACAAAATAATTATTTCAAACTACACCCAAACTGCATCAGAATTAGTTTGTATCAAGACGACGTGGAGTTGGGGAATGCTCTAAGCTCGCGCGCTGGTATAAATAAGATTTCAAATTTTTCTTTCAAGATACAAAATTTTCCCGATAAATGGAATTCCTCTCCTCGAACAGTATTTCCATTATTATTTTGTTCAACCATAGATGTAAAAAAGAATGGGTATCGAAAGATTCTCACACCTTTGGTAAATGACTTGAAACTATTGGAGAAAGGAATTACGCTCTATTTTGGATCAGAACGATTTGTAATGAGAGGGGTATTAACAACGTTCTGCGGAGACACCCTGGCTACCCACGACGTTTTCGATTTGCTTGGACCCGGTGCAAATTTTTTCTGTCGTATTTGTCAAATAACACGAGAGCAATTTCGTACAAATCCTTTCATAGATTATCCATTGCGTACTAAAAGCTGGTATGAAAAACAACTGTCTGCCGTACAACAAGGATCCGTGACACCGAAGGATTGCGGCCTCAAAACATCTGGATGTATCTTTAATGAATTGGAACGCTATAACATTACCGAAAACAATGCATTAGATAGCATGCATGATTTGGCGGAAGGGGTAGTTCCCGTTACTATCCAACTGGTGTTGGCGCACTATTGTAAACAAAAAAACTTAAATTTCACTGTGAGTTACATTAACAAACGCTTAAATTCGTTTACGTATGGTTACAGTGAACGCTGTAATAAACCATCTCCAAACATTACGGATGAAATGATGCTACATCCAACAAAACATAAGCTACGACAAACTGCAGCTCAGTCACTTTTATTTCTTAGAGCTTTTCCCTTCTTGTACGGTCACTTGGTTCCTGAAAATTGCGAATTTATGAATATGATAGGACACTTGATTAATGTTGTAAGGATAATAATGTCACCAGTTGTATCAGAAAACTTACTTTGCCAATTAGAGGAACATATACATTATTTTCAAACTGCGTTTTTTACAAAATTCGAAAGACGTTTAAATAAATTACACCACCTGCAGCATTACGTCATGTGCATTAGGAAAAGCGGCTCCATGAAGCAGTTTAACTGCTTGCAGTTTGAGCAAACAAACAAGGTTGGAAAAAATCAATCCGCGACTTGCAGGAATTTTAAAAATATATGCCTAAGCTTAGCTAAGCGACAATGCTTCAAAATGGCAGTGAATATGATGGATAACCCACTATGTGATAAAATAACGATCAGTTCAAAAAAACTAGTAACGTCTTCTGATTGTCTAAGCCACCCATACCTGGATCAAAATATTGAATATGTAGTGTTACCTAAGACTGTAACTTTAAACGGCGTAGAGTTCCGCTGCAACAACGTTGTCTGCTTGAAGCATCTGGAAAGCATTGAAAACAATACGTTGTTTCCTACGTACGGGGTAATTCGTGAAATTGTGTATTTCAACTCTTCATATTACCTACTAATCCGCATATGCGCCACAACTGACTACAATAACTTTTTGGAAGCTTATGAAGTAACAATTTCGAAGACCGATAAAATGTTGCAAATTAATGATTGTTTTACGCATGCTACGTTTTCCTTTTGGAAACCCAATGATGGTACAAAAAAATACATTTCACGTCGATTCTATAACAGAGATTATTAAACCATACTGTATACATATTTAACACTATTTTTAATGCCACATTCACACTTGTTGTTATTTTCCAGCTAAAGAGGAGATTGATGATCTCGATACATTTCTGTCACTCCGGCAGTCAGATTTTGTTAGATTAAATTTGAACACCAAGATGATAAAGCTGATTGAGAAGCTCCAAGCTGAATTTATTTGCACCGAAGAATGGATTGATGATAATTCAATGGAAGAATCTGCTAAAAGCACATTTGCAGCAAACGTTGATTCTGGAACCACTAATCAAACTTGTAACACTACAGATGTAAACAAAAGTCCCTACAGTGGACTTCATTTTGAAGAGGTGAGATTTTATTAGACCATCATGACAAGCGACAAGGCAACTTTGTGATTTTGATATTGATATTGCGCTTTCCCGTGTTGGAGTTTTGACAATCCGCAGATGACCCCACGGGAACGCAATATCAATATCAGCAATGTTGTTAGTTCGTAAAATGCAAGGTAAAATGGTCTATTATTTATAGACCAGCAAACTTAAACGAGAGAGAGACATCGAGGGGTGTCCAGTAAGACGTTAAAATACAAAGTAACTTAAGATTACTTTAATAATCTTAGTTCTGAATTACGTGATAAATAGTAATCAATGATAAACTACAATAATCATTGGTAATCGTTATTTTATTAATTACAACATTATGGTTACCAATAACAAATAGTAATTGGGCAAGTAATTTTAATGGTGGTGCTTGTTATCACTGCTGTTATGCGCTTTGTTATACCAAACTCGCTTATTAACTTGATTCATTTCGGTTAACACAAGTTAGGACCGAATTGCAGTCAATCTGTTTTTAATTTAAATCAAGACCCAGGTAACCATTAAGCATTAAAATAAGCAATAAATCAGTCGTTTATTAGCATCCCTGGCGTTTTATACTGCAGGTTGTTGTTTATCAGCTTTTTGACTGCCTAACTGTTGCAAATTGGCATTTAATCTGTCGTAAGTGGTAGGTCTTATGATTAAGCAAGATTATTCTCGTTTATTAGGTATTAATTATTAGATTGATTATTTAAGATTTCATTGTTGAAATTGGAGAGTACTCTGATTACTACACATTTGTATGCCTGGCTGGAACCCCCTTGAATCGAACTGTCTTTCCGCCGAATCACATTGACCATCAGCATATGTCAATGCGATTCGAGCTGATGAAAGCTGGCTGCAGCAGCAAGTTATTCCAAGGTTAGTCAACTCATCACCTTGGGCTGCAGAGTCTAAACGAACAAAGTAAATAAAGAAAGTAAGTTTGATATGATATTTTAAACATTTTAACTGGTGTATGTTTATTGTGAAACCCGCTTTTTAATTCGTGATGTTTGTGTGACATTAACGATTACTTCTGCAACAAAACATTTTGCTATTTTGTTGATTTGTTTTAATCTGAGGTTTTCTTTAGGTTATACATGTAGATCGAGTGTTTGAGAGAACAGAAGACGGAAGAATGTTAATGGACCTATTAAAGCAGGGAGTTCGACCGACGGAAACTATAATAAAAAGAATCGCATACTTACTGTGTGACTGTTTACAACATATATATGGATGGTATAGTTTAATGTTTATATGTCTAAAAAAACTTTTTATTTTAAAAGCATTCGTTTTTCAGCCGACCATGCAATTTTTACAAGAATCAAATTGCGTTGTCTTTGGTTAATTCATATCCTATTTTGGCCGCTGAGTCTGATGTGCCACAGGTGAAAAACGTTATTCTTTTTTTTTCTCTCTAAATGACATTCTTTCGTAGGCTCTGTGGTTTCATGCACATGCTAGGGGAGTAAATCGTCATGCTGGGCGTATTTACTACCGGATGGAGTATTTGGCAAGAAAATCAAATGATCGCATCAAAAAACGACGTCGAATTGAAGAGATGTCACCATCGGTACCATCCACACGTGTTTTAGAACATGATGATGTTACTAATGAAGATATAATCACATTGGTGATTTGTTAAAATTTGTCATATTTTCAAACATATAAAACTTTTTCTTTTTCCAGGTGGACGAGTTAAAGTATATTGTGCCAAATACACAATCCAAAGCACGTATCCTAGAACTGTGGAGCAAAACTGCGACATAACGCATGAATAATTTGCTAGATGAAACGGACCAATACGTCAATAATTTTCCAAGTAATTTTGCTTTCAACGGTCTCCTGGTAGGTAATTTTGTATTGAATAATTCCTACTTTAACGAATTGTTTTTCAAGATAACTTTGGACTTTTATCACCTTTATCCACATGCAACGAAATTTGATGAAAAATGGGGTCAATTAGAACCAAAAATTTTACGCACTCATCCAACGTTATTCAAAGAGTTAAAAAACGGTAATTAAATTTAGTTTGATGGCAACTAGCAAACTTAACCTTCATTTGCAGATTTTCTACGCGCCTTGGCGATTGTGCGAATAAAGAATCCGTCGCGAGGCTCTAAAAATAGTATTAACGACACATCCAGGGAAAATCCGTTATACGGAATGATTGAATGGAAAGAAGTAATAAACATTAACTCATCGAAAATTCATATATTAACGTTTCTTTTGTAGATTACAGATGAACCTTCAGGACAACAGAGCATTCCAATGATCGTCATTCGAGGACCATTTTTGTGCAACTCGGAAGAATGTGCTATATATTGGAGAGGCGAGCCTATTATTGTTGAAAATTTAAAATCGGGATTCGAAACCTTGATTCAGCTATACACCGTGTTTAGAATCGTCCCGAAACCGTCCGACAAACATTTTTTTCTCTTCTTCTCAGGAGCTGTGCTTAATATTCAGCAATTAAGCACGACTGGGACAAAATTCGTGCAGGGATTATTCTAACTTTAATTTTAACGCTTGGAAATCATTTCATCGTCAAGTTCATCGTTATATTATAACTTAATTCTAAAGTTTGTATCTATAAATGTAAGATACCTAATTCATAAATAAAAATTAAATTTCACATTTTTACAAAAAAACTGCAATTTTTTTTATGTAAATTTTTACATTTATTTGTATTTATTTTGCAGATATCCTTATTACGTTTTACAGTAAATTTCATTTAAAAATTCGGGTAGATCAGTAAAATCTACGGAATATTCGGTAATTTTGACAGATCTGTGCTCCAGCTGGATTACGGATCATTCGGTTTTTTTTAATTACCGAATCTTCTACCGAACGTTCAGCTGTTTAGAATTCGGTGAAATTTTAACGAACTCGGCGTTTTTTTCTAAGTGTGTACTCGACTACCAACAGACGGATACATTTTAAACATTTTACATTATTGCTGATTGTTTTGATGCATACAGACACCATTTTTCCATATGAAGAAACGAGAGAAAATTCCAGGCCAATTCCGGTACACCTCATATGCTGATTGCTTCATTTCTGTGATGTCAGTTTATGCTGATCAATTTTCCCAACAATTTAAAGTATTAATGCATTGAATAATTTTGACATTTGGCTCATAACAAGTTTATTGAAGAATATACGTTAGTTACACAACGATTTGTAACTTTATAACAATATGGCGTTCAAAAACCTACACGTGTTATACAAAATACAACAGCGTGAGTAACGGAAGGTTAATAAAAATTGATGAAATTTATTCTAGAAAACTTTATTGGTGTGAATCAAATAGGCATTACAGGAAATTATGCATAGTTCAAAAATCTATAAACTAGACCTTTACTACGCAATGTATATGTTAAAGAATAATATTTGCTCTTACAACCTACTTTTACTTGCACTTACTCAAATTATTAACAACTTACTTATCCTTATTCAGCAATTTCATGAAAAAAGGATCTATCAAAATTTATAAGTGGTCATATTTTGTTCAAATTTTGTAAACGTATTCAATTTTCAAAAATTTTATGTAAACCAACGCACTACGCAACGTTAACCAATAGATGGATTATACTCCGAAGACGTGTCGGTTTCTATCTCAAATAGCAACTAAGACCGTATAACAAAGGTTCCTTTCACCACTAGGTGGATTAAATCGGGTTTTTCGCATCATTTTGGTTATATCTGTTTCAAATTTCATAATTGTGCTTTTATTTTGATATTTTATCGCAATTCTGCTGAAAATAGAACATAAATGCACTGGGCGAAAACTGGGTATTGTAAATCATATGAGTTCCAAAATTCGCCCGGGTCGAATCTGTATATACTTAGCCGAACTTACTGCGTGAACCAGTTTTCGCCCTCATCTATCAAATATATGCAAATATGCCACACATAAGCAAATGCAAGTCACAATCGATTAGTTTGTTCGCTGATTTATGTTTATCAAAATGGTGAGTAAAAAGTAAAGAATAAATAACATTTTGATGCAGAAAGCACATCATATCTTCATTTGAATTCGTCTAACAAAAGAATTACCTGCTAAACATGGGCTAATGGGGTTTCTACCAAACGAACTGTTGAATTAGCAATAATCGACATCGAAATTGATAATAAGATTAAAACCGCACGAATTAATAAGACGCGCATAATATTTTCAAAAATCACAATTTTTCTTGTCATGAGAATAAATCTGTCATGAATAAAACTTTGAAAAGTATTTAATGTGCAATGCAGACAACAAAGAAATAATCGTGTTGATAAAATAGAATATTTCGATAATATCATGAAAATTCTAGTAGCTTAGCATTACAAACCCGGTCTAACCAAAAATGCTAGTTAAGAATTCCAAGTTATGTCAAAAAATATCCTAGTTGAGTAGGTAAGATGGGTATGCTTACCAGTTACCAGGAATATTTAATACTGTAAACCGACATACCCATTTACAGACAGTGATTTACTAAACAATTTTTTTTCTTCATCTTTTTATTGACTATATTAAGCAGTTAAGCTTAGTTATTTCTTGGGGAAGAGGTTAGGTTGTGGACTCGAGTCTCACCTTCGATTAGTCAATATATATAGCCGAATATCAAGATTTTCCAGTTCAACTAATTTTTTATTGTTCACAGTAAACATTTACTCTTTCCCAAAAAATTACTAAACAATGATATAAGTAATCAACAAAGGACCAGAAAAAGCACTATTCATTTTAAATATCTTTGACGAGTGTCAAAAGCCTTATTTTACTGCAATGAAAATAAACATTTAGTAAAACCCCACCTTCTCTGTGTTTTTTAGTTTTACTGAATCAGGTATCAGGAGGTGATGATGATCAGTTTATTTCAATTTAGATTAACATTTAACGAATTCCTGATACAAATTGATTGCCATATTAAGCACTGGATAGACATAATCTTAAAGTTAAATAATAGTAACAACAATTCTAACAAAATAATTGAGGTTATTTGGGAAATTTGCAACAAATAACAAGTGGGCGAAATCTGGGTCACATGGGGGACGAATTTTGGATCGCTATGGGCGAAATGTGGTACTAGAGGTTCCTGCACGAAATTGGCTTTTTTGCTATCAAATTTCAATTTTCGCGATTCCTAATAGCCAAAATAGATAGAATATTAATATATAGTCCTACTTGTCTGAGTTCAGGGCTGATTTTATAATAATATGGCGATTTATTCATTTTACAGCATAAAAACCTGATAAAAGGGGCGAATTCTGGGGTCGTTACCCTAAGATACTCTGGTTGGACAAGGGTTGAAGCAGATGAATCTTCAAGCGAAGTTCAAGCTAGAACGGGCTTTCCTATAGTCCTTCATTTTTTGCAGTGAACAAGATTAGCATGGATAGAAGAACTAGAACTGGATAACATGCATAGTTAAGCTTGCTTTTATGTAACCTTTTTGCCTTTCTACTATATAAATATATAGTATAAAGGTATAGAAATCACTTGGAAAACCGGAAATGGAAAGAAGGTCCTGCGGGCCGAATGTTATATACCATTCGACTCAGTTTCGAAAACTGAGCATTTTCTGTGTGTGTATGTATGTGTGTGTGTATGTATGTGTGTGTGTGTGTGTGTGTGTGTGTGTGTGTGTGTGTGTGTGTGTGTGTGTGTGTGTGTGTGTGTGTGTGTGTGTGTGTGTGTGTGTATGTGTGTGTGTGTGTGTATGTGACGCTTTTAATCTCACTCACTTTTCTCGGAGATGGCTGGACCGATTTTAATGTTCTTAGTGTCAAATGAAAGGTCTAGGTGTCCCATTGGTCGCTATTGAATTTCATACTGATCGGACTTTTAGTTCAAAAGTTATGTATAAAAATACGAAAAATATGGGACTTCATTATCTCATAGGTCTCTTAACCGATTTGAACAAAATTGATTGCATATGAAAAAGGAGCCTTGCAAACCCTTAACTTCCAAATTTCATGACGATTGGACTTGTAGTTTGAAAGTTACATAAAGAAATGTGAAAAAATAGTATTTAAAACATATTTATGTAACATATAAGCATTAATTCAATGAAAAACATCACATATTTTATTATTATTTGGAAATTGCTGCTGAGATCTATCAAACGAAACCGAGTTATTGAAAATCGGACGCTTCATTCAAAAGTTATTCAAACTTTAACACTTAAGCACCGTATATTAAACCGTTAAAACGTGTGAAATCAAAACATATCAATCAAATGTTGATTGTATTCAATGTATGAGATGTGTGTGATGTATGTGTGTATGTATGTATGTATGTATGTATGTATGTATGTATGTATGTATGTATGTATGTATGTATGTATGTGTGTATGTATGTATGTGATGACAATTTGCAATTTTTAAATTTGCAATGAAATTCAAGAAAAGTGAGAAACATGTCAATTGTCTGAAGTTTTTGAAGCCTCTTAGTGGAATACGAACTCTGAAATTAAAGAAAAGAAAAAACTTTTACCGACTAAATTCCACTATTTAATATTTATTCGCGACAGATACGTATACGCTTTGAAATAAGACACTGATGAAGCCTGCACGTCGTAGGTGAACTACGTATCTGTTGCAAATAAATATTAAATAGTGGGATTCAATCGAAAAGTTTTTTCTTTTCTTCGATTTCAGAGTTCAATTGTCTCTTTCTTCACCTGCTGTTACTCACAATTGTACAAGAAAAGCAAAAAGCGAAGAAAAGCAGTTTATTTAAGCATGTAGGTATAGTGGTGTATAGAATCAAAAATACTAGTGAGTTGATTTTTCCAAATAAATTTGTACAAATTCCAAACAAATTCTGCGCATCAATAGATGCTCTTTGCAATCAATAGCTACTAGAGCTTAGAAATGTTATATGAAAAATAGGAAGTAAACGTTGCACGGTAGAAATTTTGTAAGATTTGTTTTCGTTAGTGATATTTTAAAGGACAGATGTCTTATGTCATGTATCATGTTTTAATAAATAAATCAAAAAAAGACAAGCACTGGGAATCGTATCGATCGTATTTCCCATTCTCAAGCATGTTTATGGCGCAGCTTTGGCACTATTTTTCAACCTCATCTTGTTTTCCTAACCCTCTAACATTGTAAAAACGATGCGATCAAACTAATGACTATCTTTTCATGAAAGTACATTCAAAAGAAGCTTAAGTTTTGATTTTCATGCAAAAATAATTATCTGAAGGAGCGCTAGCTAAGAAATAGTTCCATTTCTCGTTTTCATATCTAATGCTCTATTCAGTAATTTTTTTCTAATTCAGATATATTGCAAAATTGAAGCCAAGCAAACCAATAGTAAAATTTTGAGATCAATCATTTTGTTGTAGATATCCTTTTTCTTCAAAAGCGAAATATAATAATAATTTTTCTGAACTCTTGTTTTTCAAAGATGCTAACTTTTGAATGCATGGTATTAATATCAAAATATCAAAAAATCTGCTATGAACAAATACTTCATATTGTCAATTCAAAACAAGTTTCGTATGTGGCTATGAAGCCCGAAAGTTAAGGCCGTCTGTAGACCCGTTAGAGGGTTAATTTCTAATTTTCTATACATATTCATTCAAGTCTGTAAAAATTATCTTTTGTGTTTACATTATTTTTCTATAAATATTATAAAACTAAATAAGGTGTTCATCAAGTAACATAAATGACGCTTACATGTATTTACGCACCCAAGGAAAGACCCAAGGATTTTAAGGAATACGGAACGGATATTTAAAAATATAGTCTAATATAACATCTATACATCTACAATTAAGTTCCTGAGAAATTAAATAATGATTATTGTGGCAGTAGAAAGGCTAGGTCACGCCGCTAGGTGGATTAATTCGGGTTTTTTCTTTTTTTTTTAAATTACAGAATAACGCAAATTGAAAAACAGAATTGAGTGTAGAATTTCACATAAGAAAAAAATGTCCACGTGGACAAACAAGGGAGGGGGGTGGGGGTTGAGTCGATGTTCACGCTTGTCCACGGAGGGGGAGGGGGGTGTTGAAAATTGGCATTTTTGTGTCCACGTGGTATCTGAACGGTCCCTAAGTGCACCGAAGATACCGAAACGATTTAATGCAAAATAGCACTTTTATGAGCGATATCGCACTTTGAATGGTACAATTTTCCTTGCAATTGACAATACATGCTACATGCACTACATGCGCTGTATGTAACATTTATCAAAGTAGTAACATTGCATACGTTCAAAAGATTTCAGAGTTATTTCTATGTGCATTTGAAAACAATTTAACAAAATCAAGAACACAAACTATTGCTTTCCTGCTACCGTACAGAAATAAAAGATTGTTTTTATTACGTTTCGAGCAGCGCCGACTGGCAATGTCAAACGCCACTGAAGGTTCGGTGGTCTACCCGGATCACACCAGGCTGCCGTCGTCGACTACAACAAAAACCCTGCGCGCAGGTAGGTGGAAACCCTCCCTGAATAGTGTTGCCTGTACAAGAGTAATGTGCAATTCGAACGAACCATAAAGCTAAGCTAAAGTTAACTTGCGTTGAAAGTTGTGCACACGAAAATTTACCTTTCGCTGGTATACCGCCATAATTCCGTTTAGCGGCCAACTATACCGAACTATAAATCGCATTCGATAAGTTAACTCTAAACGATAGAATAAACTCACATACCGAAGCTGCGTTTTAACGTAGGACTACGTCTTTGTTTACTATACTGGGACTGGGTAGCACTTTGTAAAAACGAAAAATAGAAGTGTAACGTTTGAATGAAATATTTTAAACGCTAATAGCTACTATACTACTGAACGAAACATAACAGTGAATATGTCGTTGGATAGATAAAATGTCCAGCAATTTTATAGTAACATATTAATAATAATTTTTTATACGCTAAATAGTGAAAATGTGTGTAAAGTTTTAAGGTCGAATTTTCCCATACATTTCCCTTGTAAACGCCTAACTTCACAGGCACGGACGACAATTAGATACACCAAAGGATTTGGATCCAAATGATAACCTTTGAGACCACTTTGTAAGCCACACCTCTTTTCCAATCTAATTGGCAACATCGATGGCTATTGACGGCAACACCGACCCCGAAGACAAGCGGAATCAGCGGGCAATGGCCAACGTGAATCCCACACGATGCACTTTACGTTACATTTTGCATTATCCCCATCGCAGACATTCGAAATTGTTCGATAGCTTGCTCAATCAGTGTCGGACAATCATTTAAGCAGCAGCAGCCGATATGGTTTCCTCCACCACCTACACTAACTTACAAGTAGCAGCGGCAGTGCCAGTGACTATAAAATGGTACACTTGGTTCGCCGCCTGCTCATCTATCGCACGATCGCACTGACGGACGGTGAGTATTTATCATCGACGGCTATTGGTGGCGAAACCAACGGCATTTGGCGGCAACACCGACAGCAATTGGAGGTAAAAACGATGGCATTTTGGCGGCAACACCGGCAATTGGATGCAAATCCAAGGACTTTTGCGGCAATTAATGCCAATTCGAGGCATACCCGATGGCATTTTGGCGGCAGTTTCAATGGCAATTATCGCAAACCAACACTGATGGCAAACGGAAACGGAACGACTGACTGGCAGTAAATTCAGCAGCAGGCCGTTGTGGTCTTAAACAGTTCTTATAAGAGCTATAGTAATTGAAAAATGGAAAGATTTTTCTACACTTTCTAAATGGTTAACGTTCCATTCGGATAATAATTTGAGCAGCAGCAGCAGCCGATCTGGTTTCTCCCACACCTACACTAGCTTACAAGTAGCAACGGAAGTGCCAGTGACTATAGAATAGCACACTAGGTTCGCCGTCTGCTCATTTATCGCACGATCACACTGACGGACGGTCAGTATTTTGATAAAACTAATCCATTTCTACTTTACAGTGATTTGGTATTTCCTATCACTCCTGTATTAGCGGGCAACCATCACCCTAGAGTCTAAAGGACCGAATAGCGACATCCATCTATATATTGGCAACAGTAATTATAGTACTGATTTTTAAGAAGTGCTACCAGCTCAAACATAGTTCTTTTCAGGGCCACCAAACAATTTCAAACGGTTTTTTTCAAAACCACCATTGATTCAATGAAGAATTAAATCAGAATATTTCGCTCTTCTTTTACAAATAAACACTCAAACAATGATACTCACAGATACTCAAATATGCATTTGCCATAAATGCAGTTTGCATTAGTCTTTGATCTAATGATCAGACATAAAGTTATACTTCATCGATTAAAACATGTTATCAATGTAATGAGTATTATATGACACAGTCCTACGTCACCCTTTCGTACAACCCTTAGGGCTGTATACCTTGTAGTTTTTTAAATTTAAACATTGATAAATCCCCTTTGTGCGTTTCCGTTCAGAAAGTCGTCCGTTGAGTCTGCAGTTGAGCCGTGCGAGTCGTCCCTGGAGAGTTCTCAAAATAATAGTCGGGCAAACACACGACCCGATTCGGGAGTGGCGCAAAAGCCACCGTGTTAACCATAAAACTTTCTCCGGATCTCGTCACAGTTACATTGGCGACCGTTCCACTGCTTCAGAAACTGAAGTCTATGAACCTCGAAGCGATGATCTCGCTCTAAACTAAACGGGGTCAACCCTATTCCATTCTGTGGACTTCTTTACACAAAATAATTAGGTTTTCATGTTTTGTTTTTTCAAAGCCTGGCTTGGTATAGTCCAAAAAGGGTAAAAAATGTTAAAAATAGGGGAAAATGAGCAAAATGGGGCACTTCCCGATGATAAACGGGAAAGCGGTGGGCACCATGCGATTTTCTGGAAAATTTTACATAAGATCACCTACATTTTATCAGCCTGCAGGCCATATCTCAATTGCATCCGTTTTTTTGGCTCGTTTTGCCCATAGTGCAATGGTATAAGATAAGGCCGAACCCACACAATTGTGTAGGTTGCTAAATTTAGAAAACATTTATTGCAATGTGTAGAATACACTGGTTTTGGTATCTCGAGCGATAAAAAATTTTTATATTGATCCAAAAACCAAAAATATCGTAACTAAAACCCTCCGTGCTTAAAGGGATATAGAGACATTAAAAGAATAAACTCTATGAAAAACGGCCCATAAAAGTACAATAGGGACCTATTTTTAATTGCATTGTAAAATCAATATTACCACGATCACCTTTTTCGAAGCGGACTGCTATAATAAAAAAACAGCAATCCAAGTTTTTCATCGTATCAATTTCGCTTTATTTCATTACATTTCGTGTGACTGACGTTTTCTAACGAATCTTGCGCTTCTGCGCTTAAAATTATGGTGGCCCAACCATTACTTTATAAGGGCCCGTCCTTTATAATATGTAAGCGCTTTTGTAGAATTTCGCCTTACCCTACCCGAGGGGCAAGTCACTGTTGAAAATATATTATTTTTCCCTATGGAAATATTTTTTCAACCTTAATATATTTACCGTTCCCATCCTAATATAACTTAAAGCCCTATAAAGGTATACATTTATAGGGCTTTAAAAGGTCCTAATATATGATAACATTATATGAAGTGTCTTACCCATCGACCATACCGAAACAAAGTTCATTTACTGGGCACATTGCAAAGATTTATGTGTGGAACATATAGATATTGCGGCGGTTATGAAAAATCCGCATGCAGCGGCGGTGATAACGCGCTCAGGAGATAACCGCGAGATAAACGCAATATTAAAATTTAGGTTTTATGGTTTGCAGTTCCAAAAAATAACAGTTTTCTAGCATGGTTTTGATGAAAAACAATTGATTTAGTAGATTTTCATGTAATAAATTGCAGAAATTTGCTCTGCGGTGATCTTTTGATGGTTTGGTTCAACGGTCAAGATAACCGCGATGTGAGGATTTTTCTTGCAATCTGCAATAATATACGAAAATTTTCTCAGTGCTGTAGGCAGCATCCCGGGGAAAACCAAACTTCGCAATTGGTCGCCACTCGCAAGCGTAAGAAGTCGAGAAAAAAGTGACTAAAATCAAATTAAATTAAAGTAGGTATATAAACGTAGGTTATATCAAATAAATTTAAATTATATTCCATAAAATAATTTAAATTGAATGAACTTAAACTAAACCAAGTTAATTTGAATTTAATAATAATAGACAACAAAAATGAAATGAAGCAAGATATTCGCAGTGGTACACGGAAAAACAAGATGAAATTAAATGAAACAAAATATGTTGAAGTAAATTTTAATCTAAATTAGAAAGAATAAAACAAAATACAACAGAATGAGTTTAAATAAAATAACTAACAATTTAAATATAACCTGAATGTCCCACGTGGAGGTCAGGAATGCAAAATTTCTGTCCCTGTTTTACGTACCAGAAACCCAAAAAATTCCAACGACTTTGTTAATGTAAATTAACATAGCAAGGTTGCTCTATACATACCCGCCAGGTTTGGAACCTACCTAGCGAGCAAATCTTTCTCTCTTCTACCACCTAACATCTTTAACGCAACTTGCTAAGCTGCTACTCAGCAGTTTCTTTTTAACGCTTGATGGTGTAGCATAGCCTATGAAAGTAGTGACATACGGCTAGCTCATCGGAATGTTGAAATCAACTTCATTTTTATTCATTTTTATACATATATAAACGTCGATTCAAGGTTTGATAATACAAATAATAAAGCATTACAAGTGCTTTTGAGGGCCCAATTTACAATTAGTTTAGATATAGATGTGACTTACACTACATTTAGTGCTTATAAAATATTTGAAAGTTAGTTTAGCTTGAATCTGGCATTTAATTTCAGTTGTACGTGGCATCATAACAGGTGAATAATAGAAAAATGTGTGTGGAGCCAGCCATTTTAGATTGTTTATTGCTTTGAGATGAAAAAACAGTTTAATATGATTTGATTTACTTATTGGGTTTAAATAGTGTGTTGAAAGTGTTTCTAAAGCATGTATATACATAGTTTACCATTTTTATTTTGTACAAGTGGAGAAAACAAGTGACGTGACAAATTCCTTTGCGTTCAACAGATACGAGCACGCACTATTCTGTTTCGTGTATATGCATACTTTGTCAGTGCATTAGTTTGTGTAAACACAAATAGAGGTGACGATCGACCAGCAAAATACGTATCATCGATTCCGCTTATCATTCACCTGTATTGTATTTACTCTGCGGCAATCTGATAGGAATTTATCTAAATATTTGGGTAACGTATCGTGCTACTTTCAAGTCAACATATTTTGATGCCTATTTTCATAAGTACTTATATTAATTTAAATACACATTTCTAATACTTTCAAAATTAATACACCATGGCTACGCTCGCTATATAAATAATAGTTGAAAATTTGGTGGTCGCTGTAAAACAAAATAAAAATCATGCTTTTCTATTTTTGCGAACACTGTTGTTAAGAATAGAAATTCCTCATGTATGATGTATTTATTGTACAATACATAATTCAGAATATGTAAAAAAAATATTTTTTACAACAAACATTATTCAATGTTGAATTTTTAAGGTAATTATCTTCAGGACGCATTTAGGCTGTGAACCATTTCGCGAAATTTTGAACTTTTTAGTTAATATTTGACAGTTCGATAATTATTTCACCTCTGTCGAAAATAACCCCGCTTTGAAGCATGGTTATATTTGACAGTCCGATGGTTATTCTGATAGCCAATGAGATATGCACTGGTGAGAAAAAGAGCTTCGATGTGTTTCACTGATTTTTCTTTGGACTTTTTAACCAATGTTTGGATGCTTATCGAATAATGAATTTGTTAATTCAATCTAGGTTGAAATAACATGAATTTTATCTATCAAATAGGAGCAAATGAGCATCAAAAATTCATCCAGTTCCAACTCGGATTAAATAAACAAATTCGCTATTAGAGAAACATATCTTAATCCTCACCTTATATGCTCCAATTGAGTAAAACAACTATCAATCTGTCAAAATTTGAAATGGTTCGCATTCTGAACTGATTTTAACCGCTCGAGGAGAAATAACTGTCGAACTGTGAAATATTAACTAAAAAGTTAAAAATTTCGCGAAATGGTTCACAGCCTTAGGGCATGCCTCCTTTTTTTTCAAAGTATGTTTCAGTCATGTTGATAATACATAATAGATAAGAACAATAATATAAGGTTACTTTATATAATCATTTTTTGACACAACCTATATTAGGCGGTGGAACTAAGCAAAGCATATCATAAAAAGTATGGGAGATACAGCAGCAAAGCTATTCGTAATAAAATGATTTATAATTTGCTTGAAGGGAGTAAAGCCGCAATCCGCAATACGTCAAACTAATAGTTGATTTTGCGATTGTTGAAATGGTCAATATTACCCTAATTATCAAGTACATATGACTAATCGTCATGAAATATTTCTTTCTCATATGTTACAAAGCAGTTTCATGTAATTTTACAGAAAAAATCAAATGAAAATGCGGTATACCTGATTGAAATGGAATGGGCTTTATGTACCAAATTAAAGTTTCTAAAGGCAGTAGGGTAACCAACTTATTTTGTACCCCATCAGCGGCTGTACATAATTTGGACACTTTCATTTGATTTTGCTGTAAGTGTTTAAAATATGTTGGTTACCCTACCTATTAGAAAAGGTATGAGGGACTGTGCCTAAGGACACGAATGCTGGGCTGACGTAAAACTACGACAGTAACTAGCATTCGATAATGTTGGACATTTTTTAAATGTTCAACAGTTTGCTACACAAATTTATAACGCTTATTAGATACTTGTCGAGAATAAATTTTCCAAATGTCTGTACCTTGTGTATTATTATTATTATTATTATTATTATTATAATTAAGAGTTAAACAACACCAAGTCACTATCACACATACTTTGCTAATTTGCTGTGATACCAAATTTTGCAGATATTTGCGTGACTTGACACAAGTTATCATGTACTCATGATACAAATTATAATGTACCATCTACCACCTTTTTATACAAGTCTTCTGTTTCGAAGATATTTTTACGGTATATCGATGCAATCAGTTGAAGGAAAGGGATGGTTGTGTTTTTTTCTTTACCAGTTTATTTTCAGGACATTAACCCATTATGACCCGGGTATACCTAAATTTGGACCAAATGAAGTGAAACTCTGCAATCTATTATATTATGGCTCGAATGTGTCGGGAAACGCAAAATCGTCATTTAGAATGCTTTCAAGGCCAAAATATCGCACGTTTAATATTTCATAGGCTCAGTTTCAACCAAACAAATTACAAAGTTGTTTACAAATTTATTATCGAATTTTGTGATAGACTTTATATATAAATACCAATTTACATGTAAGGTAATGTTTCGTCACTTAATGTAGACTATTTCATGCGTTTTGGAGACAATGTTTTTTTCGCCATTTTTTCAACTTTTTTTTCGCCATTTATCGCAAGTTTGCACTGTTGAAAATACAGATGAAATGACAAAAACTGACAAATTATACCACACGCACATCAGATTGATGTCTTATCGCTCTTGTAGTGATATATTAACAATGCTAACTATTGAAATTCAGCAGTAAACAGGTTTTGAAGACGAGGTATGATATATCATACGCTAGGACATAATGGGTTAAGTTCGTCTAGCTTCAATACTCAAACGATAAAATTGATCGGAGGGGAGAAATACTTTTATGCTTTTACAAAATTGTTTACTCTCAGGACACCAAGTTCGTCTAGGTTCAATATTAAAAAGATAAAATTGATCGATAGGAGTCAGTCACAGCGCACAGTGGTCCAAACAGCGAAATACGTGATCGTATGATATTGCGCCAAAACGTGAAGTTTTTCGCATATAGTTTCTTTAGGAACATTTCTTGGTATAATAAGCCCCTTCTTGCGAGAGAAATCTTTGGGTGATTAATTCCCTTAAAAGTGAGATACGAAATTTATTTTCTCGTACATTCAAGATACAGGTTTGGTACTTTCGGCAAAGTTGTAGTAAATATTAATGCAAACAACTTTGTCAAAGACACCATACTTAGATCTTTTCATGGAAATTATCTATGAAGCGTTATTCGTGAACAAACCCTTTGAAACAGTTTCTAAACCCTGACTTATTCTGGTCAAATTTTACGTGTTCATAGTGTTCTAGAAAGTTGTTTATCTTGCTATAATCAATGTTTTTGTAGAACATTGTTATATGGGATTTTCTGAAGTTTCGGAGATTTTGAGCATTTTTGATGAAAAATATTACTAATTTGAGCTTAAATATTTCCCAAGGTGGCAAATGGTGGCAGATCAAACAACTCATACTTAAAAGTACAACAAAAAGATGTGTTGCTTATTTTATTTTTGGTTTGAGTAAAGTTAATTGTTAACTGCTTGTTAATTCGTGTTTTCTAATTAAATAGTTATTTAATCATTCCGAGAAAATTCGGCCTTCTGTGACTGTTGTTGAAATTCGGCCATTTGGATTTCAGCCATTCGTGATTAGACCATTTGTGTTTCGGCTATTCGGTACCAGCCCATTATGAGTGTGTTCTTTTGAAAAGACTCCAATCGATGGTATTGAACAAAATAGACTCGAGTTAGTTATTTGGAAGTCTTGCTCTTATTAATTGCGGCAAATAACTTTAAGTCTGCATTCATTTTCGACTCGAAAATAGGCGAAAAAATTGCTGGTAACTCAACTTGCTAGAAAGAGATTGTCAACGTAAACAAAATGGCGTTTATTGCATCCGAAGTACATTTTAATTGTTCTATAAACATGACTGAGATGGATTTTTAAAACAACTATAACTTTTGAGGATACAAACGGATACAGACAATTAACACTTGCTTTTAAAGGTTTTTTGTTGTACTTTTAAGTATGAGTTGTTTGGTCTGCCACCATTTGCCACCTTGGGAAATATTGAGGCTCAAATTAGTAATATTTTTCATCAAAAATGCTCAAAATCTCCGTAATTGCAGAAAATCGCGTATAATAATGTTCTACAAAAACGTTGATTTTAGCAAGATAAACAACTTTCTAGAACACTATGAACACATAAAAGTTGACCAGAATAAGCCAGGGTTTAAAACTGTTTTGAAGGATTTGTCCACGAATAACGCTTCATTGACAATTTCCATGAAAAGATACAAGTATGGTGTCTTTGACAAAGTTGTTTGTATTGATATTTACTACAACTTTGCCGAGAGTACCAAACCTGTATCTTGAGTGTACGAGAAAATAAATTTCGTATCTCACTTTTAAGGGAATTAATCACCCAAAGGTTTCACTCACAAGAAGGTTCTTATTATACCAAGAAATGTTCCTAAAGACACTATATGCGAAAAACTTCACGTTTCGGCGCTATATCAAACGATCACGTATTTCGCTGTTTGGACCACTGTGCGTCGTTATCGGATCTATTTTGCGTCCCCCTTCAAGATACATGCGAGCTGCCTGCATCAGAACACGCGGACTACTCAAACGTGCTACGAGACGGCTAAACCGATTTAAGCGCTATTAGTCTCATTTGAAAGGTAATACAGCCTAATAGATTACTATTGATTTGTTTTTTGATTGGACGTTCAATTCAAAAGTTATGAGCAATCGTATACAACACATTAAAATTTACAATAATTTTTAACGATTTTATCTTAGATAATTTAACTAGTTTAAATCACTTTGGCATCAAATTAGAGGTTTTAATATTGCAAATATATCTACAAAATTTCAGAAGAATTGGTTTTGCCGGTCAAAAGATATTAACCCTTGAACACTCGCGCTAACCTTTGTTTACTCGCGTGCACAATAGCCCAAAACCAAAAAAAACGTGCGCATTAGAGTTTTGACTGGGAAAACTTGGTTTTAGGGTTATCGAACCTTTGGAAGAGTTTCTTGAAACTGAATCCTCTATCGTGTGGTAGAATTTAAATTTTGATTAATCCCCTTAAAAGTGAAATAAAAAAATATTTTTCTTCATTTTCAATATATAACACATTGATGTATCCTGAAAAGTTTAAGAGCATATTATTACAAGAAACTTTGCTGAAGAGATAGAAGGTTACTGTCTTCAGCAAAGTTTCTTGTAATAATATGCTCTTAAACTTTTCAGGATACATCAATGTGTTATATATTGAAAATGAAGAAAAATATTTTTTTATTTCACTTTTAAGGGGATTAATCAAAATTTAAATTCTACCACACGATAGAGGATTCAGTTTCAAGAAACTCTTCCAAAGGTTCGATAACCCTAAAACCAAGTTTTCCCAGTCAAAACTCTAATGCGCACGTTTTTTTTGGTTTTGGGCTATTGTGCACGCGAGTAAACAAAGGTTAGCGCGAGTGTTCAAGGGTTAATATCTTTTGACCGGCAAAACCAATTCTTCTAGAAAAATATTCTTTATTTTATACGAATTTGTAAAATCAGTTTTTCCATTGTAGCTCGTTTTGTAATTGTTGAATGAGTTTTTCATGTTGTACAAATAGTAAAAATACACAACTTTGCTGAATATAGTATATCTCTATGTTTGCTTGTTTAGGAACTGTAGAACTTTGATTTTAAAAAATACCCTAATTTTGACCCCGAATTACTCGACTACCGACAGACGGATACATTTAAAACATTTTACATTTGCTGATAGTTTTGCTGCATACATACACCATTTTTTCATAAGAAAAAACGAGAGAAAATGCCAGTTGGGGCCAATTGCGGTACACCTCACATACTGATTGCTTCGTTTCTGTGATGTCAGTTTTTGCTGATCTATTTTGCCAACAATTTAAAGTATTAATGCATTGAATAATTCTGCCATTTTGCTCATAACAAGTTTATAGAAGACTATACGTTAGTTAAACATCGATTTGTAATTTTATAACAATATGGCATTTTAATACCTACACATGTTGTACAAAATACAACAGCGTGAGTAACCGAAGGTTAATAAAAATTGATGAAATTTATTCAAGAACTTTATTGAATCAAATAGAATGCCATTACAGGAAATTATGCATAGTTCAAAAACTTATAAACTAGACCTTTACTACGCAATGTATATGTTAAAGAATAATATTTCCTCTTACAGGTGCACTTACTCAAATTAGTAACACTCTTACCCAGTACTTACTCAGCAGTTTCATGAAAAAATGATCTATCAAAATTTATAAGTGCTCCTATTTTGTTCAAATTTTGTAAACTTATTCAATTAAAAAAAAAATATGTAAACAAACGCAACGTTAACGCAGATGAAGACCATATAACAAAGGTTCCTTTCACCATAAAGTGGATTAAATCGGGTTTTTATTTTAAACACGTTTTGCCTTTCTACTATACTGCCCATAAATGCATAACAGTCCCATCTGACTTTTCATCACTTTTGAGATAAACCTGGGAATCATCTTTAAATTAACTGTTCTTTCAATATTTCAAACAAAAAAGTTATGTTTGTTCCCAAGATGTTGAACAAAAAATCAAACTATGTCAGTCCCATATTACAAATAAACGCATAACAGTCACAGTAGTAAAGATATATCAATAAGCATCTGTTTTTGGGAAATGCCTGGACCGATTCGCCTGCAGCAACTACCAAACGGAAGATTTTAAGGCCTAGAAGAACACTATTGAGGATAATTTGGATCGGATGTACGATTCCGAAGTTACAGTAGGAACAAGTTCCGGAATATATGGGACTTGAACATAGTAGCACCATGAATCACAACAAACCCATCATTGATATCTATAAATACCCGCATATGCAAATCTAGACTATTGGTAGTCGTAAAAGTGTTCAAGATGTCTTGGTCACATCTAAACATGTCCGTGAATGTTCCAGATACCTCTACAGGGATCAGTTTCTGAATTTAACTAAAATACAACATGTGACATCCCTAAGTCGGTACTCGAAATTGCAAAACTAGTTTGAAATAGTTCATTTGTTGTCACATATAGTGTCCAGGATCACATTGGTCATACTCGGACACGTTCTGGGAGTGTTCCGGACACACAGGAAAGCGACCAGCTTCTAAGATCTCAAGATAACAAATTACAATACAATAAAACAACAACGACACGGGGTCTAGAAAATACTGCCGAGTCACCGACAACGCAAGGATCAGGGCTTGCTGTGCCTGTGACTGTTATGCGTTTATTCTTGCTTATTCAAGCACAAATAAATGCATATCAGTAACTTCGGCAGTTTTTCTAAGTTTTGGAACAAATTTTAAGTCATTTGTGAACAAATTGCTTGTAAAAGTATTCTGTTATGTACATTCAAGTGATTTTATGACGATTTGGACGATTTGTTTCCAAAATCGATTCAATATTAAACAAAAATTGTCGTGGCTTCAACAGCGTTTTTCGCAGTTGCACGTTTTTGCAGATGTGACTGTCTTCCATTTATGGGCAGTATATAAATATATTAGCTGAGTGCCCGAACTTACTCGGGGAGCCTTTGTCTCACAGCCACTTGTACATCGGTTATTGTAACCGAAATGCCTCTAATGTAAAATTACAAGGCTTGTTCCTCTTTTGGACGTTCTTCCCCATTTGTCAGATCCTCCTCTTTTGTTTACCCGGCCACCTGCACATCTGTTTTCTTTCATTTTTCCTATTTGCGCCTTCCGCTTTTGACACATTCCACGCGCATCTATGCCATGAAAGCAAATTTTGAAAGTAGTAATATTAAAAATATTTGTAAGTAGGAAGTTCAAACATACTATAAAGCTTACAAAAATTCTGAATTGCCATATTGTTTATTGACAGTTCATGCTAAAATGCACCTTACAAGTGGGAGGTTAATAATATAGATTTTTTAATCATTTAGGCAAGGCTGAATTTATTTCTCTGTCAATAGTTTTAAGCCAAAATAGTTTAAAACTGTATATCGTCAAAACATGTTTCATTACTAGGGTAACATTTTGTTCACACAGAGTTTTTTGAAAAATGAAAGCATTTTCCAGATAAGCGGCCTTTAAAAACAAGTACTTTTATAGTGGTGTCCCGTAACGAAAATTTTGTATTTATTTCCATATACCACAGAATTTAAATCCAAATTTTTTGAAATTATGGATTTTCTTTAATCATATATGTACAATCAAAATCGCGCTGTGCTTGACTTTTGATAAGCATTTCTATGTAAAATAAAATAGGTGCTTCAAAATGGTGTCCCGTAACGTTTTACCTTTGTTATACTATAACAAAGGTTTAAAAATTGGTCGAAAAACACGAAATTGATCCGAGGCCCGGAGGGCCAAGTCACATATACCAATCGATAGGGTTCGACGATTTGAGCAATGTCTGTGTGTGTGTGTGTATGTATGTAATGATTTTTTCTATCGCCTGTTTCTCAGCGATGGCTGAACCGAATGGTTCGCTATTACTTTTGTTTGAAAGGTGTTATTGTCTAGTAGATCACTATTGAGTTGTTTCCTGATACGACGTTTCGTTTAAAAGTTATAAGCAAAAATGTGAAAAATACGTGACACGGGTTTCTTCGGAACTACATGACCGATTTCAACGATCTTAGTATCAAATGAAAGTCCTTATTTAAGCTAAATTGTTCAGGAATTTTTAATTGAAAACAAACAAGTAGTTTAAAAGTTATGCTTGAAAAACCTGTTTTGACAAGGTAATAATTATCGCCTGTTTCTTAGAGATGGCCAAACCGATTTATGCGCTATTAGTCTCATTTGAAAGATAATATATCCTAATAGATTACTATTGAATGGTTTTTTGATTGGACGTTTAATTTGAAAATTATGAGCAACCGTATACACCACACCAAAATTAACAATAATTTATAATAATTTTAACCAAGATAATTTACCTAATTTCAATTATTTTAATATCAAACGAGAGGTTTTGACACTACGAATATATATGCAAAATTGCATAAGAATTGGTTTTACCGGTCAAAAGATATTAACCCTCGAACAATCGCGCCAACTTTTGTAACACGGTTACTCGCGCGCACAATAGCCCCGAACCAAAGAAAACATGCGCACTAGAGTTTTGATTGAGAAAACTTGGTTTTAGGTTTATCGAACCTTTGGAAGAGTTTCTTGAAATTGAAAGCTCTATCGTTTGGTGGAATTTAAATTTTGATCAATCCCCCTAAAAGTGAAATAAAAAAATTATTTTTCTTCAGTGTCAATATAACACATTGATGTGTTCTGCAAAGTTATAGAGCATATTATTACAAGAAATTTTGCTAAAGACAGTAGCCTTCTATCTCTGCAGCGAAGATAGAAATATCTTATTTATTGTATATGAATTTGTAAATTCAGTTTATCTATTTTTGCTCTTTTTGTAATTGTTGTATGACTTTTTCATGTACTACAAAATTGTACAAATAATAAAAATACACAACTTTGCTGAAAATACTATACCTCTATGTTTGCTTGTTTAGGATCTGTGGAACTTTGATTATACAAAATACCTTAATTTTGACTCCGCATTACTCGACTACCAGCAGATGGATACATTTTAAACATTTTACATTTGCTGATAGTTTTACTGCATAAATTTTCCCAACAATTTAAATTATTAATGCATTGAATAATTCTGATATTTTGCTCACAATAAGTTTGTTGAAGAATACACGTTAGTTAAACAACGACTTGTAACTTTATAACAATATGGCGTTGAAAAACCTACACGTGTTGTATAAAATACAACAGCGTGAGTTAATAAAAATTGATGAAAATTATTCAAGAAAACTCTATTGATGTGAGTCAAATAGAATGGCATTACAGGAAACTATGCATAGCTCAAAAACCTATAAACTAGACCTTTACTAGACAACGTATATGCTAAAGGATAAGATTTCCACTTACAACTCACTTTTATTTACACTTACTCAGATTAAGAACAACTTACTTATCCATACTCGGCAATTTCATGAACAAAGGATCTATCAAAATTTAAAAGTGTTCCTATTTTGTTCAAATTTTGTAAACTTATTCAATTTTCAAAACTTTTATGTAAATCAACGCACTACGCAACGATAACCAATAGATGAATTATATTCCGAAGACGTGTCGATTTCAATCTTAAATAGCAAGTAAGACCGTATAACAAAGGTTCCTTTCACCACTAGGTGGATTAAATCGGGTTTTGCCTTTCTACTATATAAATATATAGTATAAAGGTATAGAAATCACTTGGAAAACCGGAAATGGAAAGAAGGTCCTGCGGGCCGAATGTTATATACCATTCGACTCAGTTTCGAAAACTGAGCATTTTCTGTGTGTGTGTATGTATGTGTGTGTGTGTGTGTGTGTGTGTGTGTGTGTGTGTGTGTGTGTGTGTGTGTGTGTGTGTGTGTGTGTGTGTGTGTGTGTGTGTGTGTGTGTGTGTGTGTGTGTGTGTGTGTGTGTGTGTGTGTGTGTGTGTGTGTGTGTGTGTGTGTGTGTGTGTGTGTGTGTGTGTGTGTGTGTGTGTGTGTGTGTGTGTGTGTGTGTGTGTGTGTGTGTGTGTGTGTGTGTGTGTGTGTGTGTGTGTGTGTGTGTGTGTGTGTGTGTGTGTGTGTGTGTGTGTGTGTGTGTGTGTGTGTGTGTGTGTGTGTGTGTGTGTGTGTGTATGTGTGTGTGTGTGTGTGTGTGTGTGTGTGTGTGTATGTGACGCTTTTAATCTCACTCACTTTTCTCGGAGATGGCTGGACCGATTTTAATGTTCTTAGTGTCAAATGAAAGGTCTAGGTGTCCCATTGGTCGCTATTGAATTTCATACTGATCGGACTTTTAGTTCAAAAGTTATGTATAAAAATACGAAAAATATGGGACTTCATTATCTCATAGGTCTCTTAACCGATTTGAACAAAATTGATTGCATATGAAAAAGGAGCCTTGCAAACCCTTAACTTCCAAATTTCATGACGATTGGACTTGTAGTTTGAAAGTTACATAAAGAAATGTGAAAAAATAGTATTTAAAACATATTTATGTAACATATAAGCATTAATTCAATGAAAAACATCACATATTTTATTATTATTTGGAAATTGCTGCTGAGATCTATCAAACGAAACCGAGTTATTGAAAATCGGACGCTTCATTCAAAAGTTATTCAAACTTTAACACTTAAGCACCGTATATTAAACCGTTAAAACGTGTGAAATCAAAACATATCAATCAAATGTTGATTGTATTCAATGTATGAGATGTGTGTGATGTATGTGTGTATGTATGTATGTATGTATGTACGTATGTATGCATGTATGTATGTATGTATGTGTGTATGTATGTATGTGATGACAATTTGCAATTTTTAAATTTGCAATGAAATTCAAGAAAAGTGAGAAACATGTCAATTGTCTGAAGTTTTTGAAGCCTCTTAGTGGAATACGAACTCTGAAATTAAAGAAAAGAAAAAACTTTTACCGACTAAATTCCACTATTTAATATTTATTCGCGACAGATACGTATACGCTTTGAAATAAGACACTGATGAAGCCTGCACGTCGTAGGTGAACTACGTATCTGTTGCAAATAAATATTAAATAGTGGGATTCAATCGAAAAGTTTTTTCTTTTCTTCGATTTCAGAGTTCAATTGTCTCTTTCTTCACCTGCTGTTACTCACAATTGTACAAGAAAAGCAAAAAGCGAAGAAAAGCAGTTTATTTAAGCATGTAGGTATAGTGGTGTATAGAATCAAAAATACTAGTGAGTTGATTTTTCCAAATAAATTTGTACAAATTCCAAACAAATTCTGCGCATCAATAGATGCTCTTTGCAATCAATAGCTACTAGAGCTTAGAAATGTTATATGAAAAATAGGAAGTAAACGTTGCACGGTAGAAATTTTGTAAGATTTGTTTTCGTTAGTGATATTTTAAAGGACAGATGTCTTATGTCATGTATCATGTTTTAATAAATAAATCAAAAAAAGACAAGCACTGGGAATCGTATCGATCGTATTTCCCATTCTCAAGCATGTTTATGGCGCAGCTTTGGCACTATTTTTCAACCTCATCTTGTTTTCCTAACCCTCTAACATTGTAAAAACGATGCGATCAAACTAATGACTATCTTTTCATGAAAGTACATTCAAAAGAAGCTTAAGTTTTGATTTTCATGCAAAAATAATTATCTGAAGGAGCGCTAGCTAAGAAATAGTTCCATTTCTCGTTTTCATATCTAATGCTCTATTCAGTAATTTTTTTCTAATTCAGATATATTGCAAAATTGAAGCCAAGCAAACCAATAGTAAAATTTTGAGATCAATCATTTTGTTGTAGATATCCTTTTTCTTCAAAAGCGAAATATAATAATAATTTTTCTGAACTCTTGTTTTTCAAAGATGCTAACTTTTGAATGCATGGTATTAATATCAAAATATCAAAAAATCTGCTATGAACAAATACTTCATATTGTCAATTCAAAACAAGTTTCGTATGTGGCTATGAAGCCCGAAAGTTAAGGCCGTCTGTAGACCCGTTAGAGGGTTAATTTCTAATTTTCTATACATATTCATTCAAGTCTGTAAAAATTATCTTTTGTGTTTACATTATTTTTCTATAAATATTATAAAACTAAATAAGGTGTTCATCAAGTAACATAAATGACGCTTACATGTATTTACGCACCCAAGGAAAGACCCAAGGATTTTAAGGAATACGGAACGGATATTTAAAAATATAGTCTAATATAACATCTATACATCTACAATTAAGTTCCTGAGAAATTAAATAATGATTATTGTGGCAGTAGAAAGGCTAGGTCACGCCGCTAGGTGGATTAATTCGGGGTTTTAAAGCAAAAAGTAATTGAATGAAAAAGCATTTATCAAATCATGATTCAACTAATCTTTATCAACGATAACAAATCTATTATTTTGATGACCGAATGCAAATAAATATGTATTTACTATAAGCATGTATAAATATCATTACAATATAATAATATATTGTAATATTAGGGATGTGCGGTAAAGACGGGCACCTCAAGATTAAAATTCAATATCTACACAAGTATCTCTGGTTGATATAGCCATACTACTAGTAAATTTTGTTTAAAACTAATACTTTATCCACAGACAAACAGACATAACACTCGTTTTCCATTCTTCGTACCGAATAAACCGTCATTTCAAATTTGAGCTTAGTTGGGAATGTCTCGGTTTTGGTTAAAGTGGCGCTTTTTGACGAAAGAAGGGGAATTCCCCATAAAAAATACTTGCTACTTCGAGGGATGATCTTGTTGCTATTTGATATTTGGGAATGTCTATCATAGATGGTGCTGGTGTTCAGGCTAAATGTGAGGTACGATAATTTTTGTTGTTTTTTCTTCAAAGAGTTATGTCTGTTTATCTGTGCTTTATCATTAAGAACATTACCTAGTAATCATATTTTCCAGACATTGTACATAAAAACGAACACATTATATGAGAGGTGGACAGCGCAAAAAAAAGGTGTGATGCCTGATGAGTAATACCTAACCATCCAGTTAGCTTCGAGGTATGATACCAGTCGTCGTATGTTCGAATCTAGACTGGATGGTGCTGCCATAGTCAGTAGGATCGTTGTACAAGCCCCGTAGAGTGATTTATCTATTTTGGACAGACGTTGCGCATACGTTATTTTGGACATTTACGGCAAAATCAATCGTTTTTATCGTTTGTATGGTGCAGCTGTGTTATAGTTTACTCATTTTTAATTTCCAACTGTAACTGTATTTTGATGTTCAATCGAGCTAAATTGCGAATCAAGTTTGTAAAGGAGTGTTTCTAAGCATTTTAAACGTTTAGTGCAAACAAAAGTGATATTGCTTTAGCCGTATTATAGTTAAAGTGTTTGCTCGCAACTGTTATTTTTGCGCGCGTAGTGTGACAAGTTCGACAAGGCGATTCAATTCTACCGTCACTGTAACGTTAGCAGAAAAAGTGCGTGGCCGATTCAGATTTCCCGTCACCGGAACGTCAACGAAAAAGTGCATCTCTATCGCAGTTTTAAATCTCGGATTCGTTTTATGATGGAAAACATTTGCGATCAGTGCGCTAAACCGGTTCATGCCGATAGCGAACATATCAAGTGCATGGGTTTTTGCGACCAAATTGCGCACGTTAAATGCGCGAAAATAAACGCGGGCTTCATGAAAATTCTACGCGAGCGGAAAAATTTTCTTTGGATGTGTGACGAGTGCGTCAAACTAATGAGAATGGCTCGCTTCAAGGGAGTGATGTCATCCATGAACCGCGCAGTTTCATCCATCGCTGGTAGCCATGATGAAGCCATTAGTCATCTGAAACAAGCCATTCTAGTCAATGGCCAGAGAATGGAGCAACTCTCCAAGAAAGTGACTGAATCTGCAACTACGCCGCTAACATCGAGACACATGTCCGGGGAACCGCCGAAAAAACGTCGCCGGGAAGAGCGTGCAAATATTAATAAGCCGCTTCTCATCGGCACAAAGCCAACCGCCTCGCGCGCCGTGTTAACCGTGTCTCCCCCTAAGCAGCTATTCTGGTTATATATATCCCGTATTCACCCCAGTGTAAAAACCGAAGCTGTCGCCGATCTAGTTAAGGATTCTTTGCAGTGCGAAGATCCTATCAAGGTGATTCCGTTAATAAAAACCCGATTTAATCCACCTAGTGGTGAAAGGAACCTTTGTTATACGGTCTTACTTGCTATTTGAGACAGAAATCGACACGGCTTCGGAACATAATTCATCTATTGGTTATCGTTACGCAGTGCGTTGGTTTACATAAAATTTTTGAAAATTGAATAAGTTTACAAAATTTGATCAAAATAAGAACACTTTTAAATTTTGATAGATCCTTTTTCATGAAATTGCTGAGTATGGATAAGTAAGTTATTATTAATCTGTTGTTATTAATCTGAGTAAGTGCAAATAAAAGTAAGTTGTAAGAGGAGATCTTATTCTTTAACATATACTTTGTTTAGTAAAGGTCTAGTTTATAGGTTTTTGAACTATGCATAGTTTCCTGTAATGCTATTCCACAGAGAACAGACATCCATTCACCAACAAATTTTTTGGGAATTGTTGGATAAAATTTCAAATTAAAATCACCTAATATGCTAGCGTCACCACCACTATAGTTTCCCAACTAAATGATTCTTTTGATTTGCACACTGACAACCTTTGGCTCCTCTGGCGCTAGTTTATATGGACTATAAGCGTTATGCTAGCGCCAGAAGCTAGCTGTTGTGAGTTTAGTGTAGAATTTTATGCGCCTTCAGCGACATCATCACTATAGTTTCCCAACTAATTTGACATAAGTTTTATCCAAGTGGGGACCTTTTGCTTGGATGTCTGTTCTCTGTAGCTATTCTATTTGAATCACATCAGTAGAGTTTTCTTGTATAATTTTCATCAATTTTTATTAACCTTCGGTTACTCACGCTGTTGTATTTGATACAACACGTGTAGGTTTTCCAATGCCATATTGTTATAAAGTTACAAAACGTTGTTTAACTAACGTATATTCTTCAACAAACTTATTGTGCGCAAAATGTCATAATTATTCAATGCATTAATAATTTAAACTGTTGGGAAAATGTATGCAGCAAAACTATCAGCAAATGTAAAATGTTTAAAATGTATCCGTCTGCTGGTAGTCGAGTAATTCGGAGTCAAAATTGGGGCATTCTTTATAATCAAAGTTCTACAGTTCCTAAACAAGCAAACATACAGGTATACTATTTTCAGCAAAGTTGTGTATTTTTACTATTTGTACAATTTTGTAGTACATATAAAAGTTATACAACAATTACAAAAAGAGCAAAAATAGAAAAACTGATTTTACAAATTCATATACAATAAATAAGATTTTTCTATCTTCGCTACAGAGATAGAAGGTTACAGTCTTCAACAAAATTTCTTGTAATAATATGTTCTATAACTTTGCAGAACACATCAATGTGTTATATTGACACTGAAGAAAAATAAATTTTTTATTTCACTTTTAGGGGGATTAATCAAAATTTAAATTCTACCAGACGATAGAGCTTTCAATTTCAAGAAACTCTTACAATGGTTTAATAAACTTAAAACCAAGTTTTCCCAGTCAAAACTCCCTGGCACACGTTTTCTTTGGTTTGGGACTATTTTGCGCGCGAGTAACTGTATTACAAAAGTTGGCGCGAGTGTTCGAGGGTTAATATCTTTTGACCAGTAAAACCAATTCTTATGAAATTTTGCATATATATTCGTAGTGTGAAAACCTCTCGTTTGATATTAAAATAATTGAAATTAGGTAAATTTTCTTCTTAAAATCATTCTAAATTATTGTTAATTTTGGTGTGGTGTATACGGTTGCTCATAACTTTCAAATTAAACGTCCAATCAAAAAATCATTCAATAGTGATCTATTAGGATATATTATCTTTCAAATGAGACTAATGGCGCATAAATCGGCTTGGCCATCTCTAAGAAACAGGCGATAATTATTACCTTGTCAAAACAGGTTTTTTAAGGCTAACTTCTAAACTACTTGTTTGTTTTCAATAAAAAAATCCTGAACAATTTAGCTTTAATAAGGGCTTTCATTTGATACTAAGATCGTTGAAATCGGTCATGTAGTTCCGGAGAAACCCGTGTCACGTATTTTTCACATTTTTGCTTATAACTTTTAAACGAAACGTCGTATCACGAAACAACTCAATAGTGATCTACTAGACAATAATACCTTTCAAACAAAAGTAATAGCGAACGATTCGGTTCAGCCATCTCTGAGAAACAGGCGATAGAAAAAATCATTACATACATACACACACACACACACACACACAGACATTGCTCAAATCGTCGAACCCTATCGATTGGTATATGTGACTTGGCCCTCCGGGCCTCGGATCAATTTCGTGTTTTTCGACCAAGTTTTAAACCTTTGTTATAGTATAACAAAGGTAAAAAGGATGCCGACTTGAACGTTATGAATTTCATCTCGTTCAAAATCGGAATGGACGATAAGTACCGAGAAACTGCACTGAATACGGACACTTGGCCACATGGTGTACTCTTTAGGGAATTTGAAGGTACCACCGTAAAAAACTACTGGGTCCCAGCAGCATCTCGAACATCGCCAATTGCTCCCCGTGTAGAAGTTACCCCGGCGACCAATCGTCTACCTCCCGATACGGATGCGGGACCATCGTAAATGGAATCTTAGATCTTGATCGCAACAATACTGATACTGGGACGCAACGACAAAGAAGAGTTCCGCATACAAGTCTATAGCGGAAGGAGTGCTCGGGGACGGAGTGCAGGTACGTGCTCTCACACCAGAAGTGACTTTCCAGCTTAAGAACCTGGACGAGATCACCGAAGTGCGTGAGGTCGTACAAGCTCTCAAAGAGCAAAGTGGAGTGGTGGTGGCAACCGAGGCGGTTCGCCTACGCAAGGGTCCGGCCGGGACCCAGGTAGCCACCATACGACTTCCGCTGACTGACGGACACAAAGCCCTGAAAGCTGCTAGGCTAAAATTGGGGTGGTCGGTATGCCCACTGAGCGTGTCCAAGCAGTCGGAGGCTTGTTTCCGGTGTTTCGAGCACGGACATAAAGCCTGGTACTGCAAGGGGCCAGATAGGAGCCAGTTGTGCAGGAGATGTGGCAGTGCTGGCCATAAAGCAAAGGACTGCGCGGAGCCTCCCAAGTGCCTGATCTGTATCGGTAAACGGGACGCAAAGCACGTAACGGGAGGTCCAAGGTGCCCGGCCGGTGTGCCGGCGACTAAGCCACGTTCATAGTGCAAGTGACACAACTCAACCTGAACCACTGCAGCACGGCTCAGCAGCTGTTACACCAAGCCGATGATACTGTACTATTTATTGCAGCTAAGAAACTCGATTATGTTACAGCACACTTGAATGAGGATTTACGTTCGCTGAGCAGATGGTTGAAATTCAAACAACTAAAGCTAAACATCAGTAAGACTAAATTTATGGTAGTCTCGCGAAACCGCATAAATGAAGATGTCTTTGTGGAAATTGATGGTGAGACAATTGAACGCGTACGAGAAATCAAGTATCTTGGCGTTATTATTGATGATAAACTAAAGTTCAATGTACACATTGACAATGTCATCAAGAAAATTGCCAAGAAATACGGAATTCTCTGTCGTTTGAAGAAAGATTTGAACACTTTTAGTAAGATTCATCTCTATAAATCAATCATCTCTCCACACTTGGACTTTTGTGCTTCCATTTTGTTCTTGGCAACTGAAACACAAATATCGAGATTACAGCGCTTGCAAAATAAAGTAATGCGGTTGATTTTAAGATGCAATAGATTCACTCCCTCGGCGCTAATGCTGGATGCTTTGCAGTGGTTATCGGTAAAGCAGCGCATTGTATTCTTGACGTTGGTGTTCATTTTTAAAATAGTGAATGGATTGCTGCCTCGATATTTGTGTAATCGAATTGTAAGAGGGAGTGATATTCATAGATATAACACTAGAAGCGCCTTAGAAATTAGAACACCAAATTTTATATCATGTGCTTCACAGAATTCATTGTTTTTTAAAGGTATTAATTTATTCAATTCGATGCCTACTCACATTAAACGTGCGACAACGCTGACCGAGTTCAAAAGGCAATGTATTTCACACGTCAAAGCTGTGTTTTGAACAGTTTTAAATTTTTTTTTTGGTATTTCATGTTTTAGCCTGACGAAGTTTATAAAACGGATAATTTTGCATGGACACCAATATAGCTTTTTAGTAATTATTGAAGAGAGTAAAAACTATTATGTTCGTCTAGATGATGATGATGGATTTTGTAATTGTTGTTAGTAGTTAAAAAAAAAAGAGTAGTCTACGAAGGTTTGAGCTTCGCGCGCGGTGCACAGATATAAAGGACTGAATGTTTTGGTTGATTGTTGATTGTTGACTGTGTTGGCAATTTACAATTATTTAAAAGACTTTTCAGCTGTCAAGTTGTACTCGTCAGATTATTCAGGAAGATTAGAACATTTCTGAAAGCTATTAGGGGTAGAATTTCCTAGCTGGTCAAGGTTCTTTTCGGGTGGGAAATTGCTTTGATTGCCCTGGGTGGGAATATCCTTATAAATTTAATGCTTGGTAAGCAGTTTGACTTATGCTTTGCTTGCTGTTAACGGCGGGAATGGCTTCGTCTGGACTGCTTAGCTCAGCAACGGATTACACTGGATGTTAGCTTAATGTAAATGTTGAATATCCCTTGGTCGCTGAAAGTTGTGTAATGATTGTACTGGGTATTCTAGCTTGAATGACTCGAGAGTTTAATTGTTCGTAGTCATGCTAGTGTTAGCCATTAGAAATTTGCTAAAGGAATTTGTATCTGTGTGAAAAAAACCAGTCCGTTTTTTTTGTTTTCCTGGTTTATTTTTATAATAATTATCATATAGATAAATCGTCTACCTCAAACCTCCGTAGGGGTAAGAGGTGGGCCCATCATCATCATCACCAAGCAGTTTCTGAGTCAGCAATGGACATTGCCATAGTCTCGGATCCATATCGCGTCCCTGCCGGAAACGGCAACTGGGTCTCGGATAGGTCTGCGACGGCGGCTATATGGACGGCAAGCAGGTTCCCGGTTCAGGAGGTTGTGTCAACTGCAGACGAGGGATTTGCGGTTGCCAAAGTGGGTGGAGTGTTCTACTGCAGTTGTTATGCTCCGCCGAGTTGGTCTATCGAGCAGTTTACGCGGATGGTAGACCGAGTATCAGTTGTGCTGACTGGTTTAAGGCCGGTGGTTGTGGCGGGCGACTTTAACGCTTGGGCGGTAGAGTGGGGAAGTCGTCGCACGAACCATAGGGGTCGGATTCTGCTTGAAGCTCTGGCAAAGCTTAACGTAGATCTGGCCAACGTCGGCAACACAAGTACCTTCAGTAGGAACGGTGCGGAGTCTATCATCGACGTGACTTTCGGCAGTCCTGGTCTGATAGGAGACTGGAGGGTAGATAATGGCTACACTCACAGTGACCATCAGGCGGTCCGCTATGGTGTCGGTCAGATAACGAGGCGGCAGGCGGCGAGTAGGGCCAACACTCCAACCACCCGTGGATGGAAGACATCATACTTCGATCCCGAAGTATTTGTGGAAGCGATCCGGAGAGAGTGCGGTGATCGCGGTATGCCCGATCCGAACGCTGATCATTTGGTTGAGGTACTGTCGCGATCGTGTGACGCTACCATGCCTAGGAAAAGTCGACCTAGGTATGGCAGGTCACCGGCTTACTGGTGGACAGATGAAATTGCGGAACTCCGCGGAGCGTGCTTTCGTGCGAGGAGAATTATGCAAATAGCTCGTTCGGATGAAGACAGGGCTGAATGTCGAGTAGCACTCGTTGCTGCACGCGCAGCGCTTAAGAGCGAGATAAAAGCTAGTAAACGAGCCTGCTTTGAAAGGTTATGTCCTAGTGCCAATGCGAACCCGTGGGGTGATGCCTACAGGGTCGTAATCAGGGATGCCAGGTGATTTTTTGAAAAGTCTTCACGAATCATGGAAAAATGTCTTCATTTGTCTTCCTTCGGCTTTCCGCCCAATTAAACTGCATGGTGAAGACATGTCTTCACATGTCTTCAAGTGAAGACATTTCACTTTTTTGTAACAAAAATGTCTTCAAAATGAAGACATGTCTTCACTTCTGGCATCTCTGGTCGTAATGGCAAAAACCAAGGGTGTGATGGCGCCCGCTGAGCAATCGCCAGAGATGCTGGAGCGGATCATCGAGGGCCTCTTTCCGCGCCACGAGCCAAGGCCCTGGCCCCAGGCCGCTGAGTCGTCCCACGGCCGACGTTCCAGTATCTCAGACCATAGCGTAGGATGGTCGGCCTCCCAGCCGAACATCCAAAGTAACGTGGGCGATGGCGGTTTGGAGGTCGGGGAGGAAGTGACGGTTACGAACGAGGAACTCATTGATATCGCTAAATCCCTAAAGGTGAGCAAGGCACCGGGGCCAGACGGTATCCCGAATATGGCCTTTAAAGCGGCTATTTTAGAGGCTCCCGAATTATTCGGGGCAGTAACGAATAGATACCTGGAAGCTGGCCACTTCCCGGACAGATGGAAGCGACAGGACCTGGTCCTATTGCCGAAGTCGGGAAAACCTCCGGGTGTCCCCTCGTCATATAGGCCGATCTGTCTACTCGATACTGCCGGCAAGGTGCTGGAGAGGGTTATCCTTAACAGACTCGTACAGTACACGGAGGGTACAAACGGTCTGTCAAGGAACCAATTCGGCTTCCGAAAAGGCAAATCTACGGTGGATGCCATCTTGTCTGTCACTAAGACAGCCGAGGTGGCAATCCATCCAATTCGTTATTGCGCAGTTGTCACGCTCGACGTGAGAAATGCGTTTAATAGCGCTAGCTGGGACTCCATAGCCAGCTCGCTTCGGAAAGTCCAAGTGCCGGTGTCGCTGTACAGAATTCTGGAAAGTTATTTCCAGAATCGTGTGCTATGCTACAACACGGAGGAGGGTCAGAAATGCGTTCCAATCACCTCAGGGGTTCCGCAAGGTTCCATACTGGGCCCGGTGTTGTGGAACGTCATGTATGACGAGGTGTTGAAGCTAAAGTTCCCGTTAGGGGTGGCGATTGTCGGCTTTGCGGACGATATCACCTTGGAAGTCTACGGTGAATCTATCAGAGAGGTTGAGTTGACGGCTGCCCACTCTATAAGCATTGTTGAAGATTGGTAGAGTGCTTCAACCAACGTGGAACTAGAGGCATACGGAGTACCACAAGATCGGCCTCGATGATCACATGGCAGCGGGCATGGTCTAATTCCACAAAAGGCCGGTGGACACATAGACTTATCCCGGAACTATCCGGATGGGTCAACAGGCGCCATGGCGAAGTCAACTTCCACCTGACACAGATTCTGTCAGGGCATGGTTTTTTTAGACAGTATCTGCACAAGTTTGGGCATGCGGAGTCCCCCGAGTGTCCCGAATGCGCGGACGTTGAGGAAACTGCAGAACATGCTTTCTTCATATGCCCTCGTTTCGCGAGCGCGAGAAGCAACATGATGGCAGTTAGCGGACAGGACACTACTCCGGATAACTTAGTCCAAAGGATGTGTTCTAGCTCGGACGTCTGGGGAGCGGTCAACGCGGCTGCTACCCAGATCGTACTTGAGCTACAAAACCGCTGGAAAGCCGATCAACGGCGAATAAACAGCCTAACTACCATAGTCCAGTAGTTATTTAAGAGCGTGCGTTAAGCACAATAGCCCCTTCCTGAAGTAATACCGATAAGGTGGTTCCAGGGGGGATTGAGGCTGGAGACTCGAGTAGGGTCTTAGTGGGTCTGGATCCTCACGCCCCAGTAGGGGGGTCGGGATATCAAACCCCACTCCCTGAGTTGTCTTCTCAGGTGTCTGATAGCAGATTTCCCTACTCGTTAAAAAAAAACTCTTTGAGATCATTGTGGGCAATGTGTTCTCTACTCAAATTAAAAACTATATTTTTCCGGAACAACATGGATTTATGCCCGGCCGCTCAGGTACCACCAACTTGCCCAGGTTGACACCGATCTGAAAGCTGCCTTCGATCGAATTGATCATGTAATCCTGTTGTGTAAATTAAAACGCCTGGGAGTGTCTGAAGATATGACCCGTTGGCTGCAATCTTATCTAGTCGGTAGAACACTTCGTGTACGATTAGATACGCATACATCGGAACCATTCGTCAATGCATCCGGTGTACCGCAGGGTAGCAACTTGGGCCCGCTACTATTTATTCTCTATATCAATGACATTGTACTCATTCTTGACTCGGGTTCCAAGTTAGCATATGCGGATAATTTGAAGATGTTTTACGAAGTTCGTTCACCTGATGATTGCAGGCACCTACAAGAACTTGTGGATAGCTTCGTTAACTGGTGCAGACGAAATCGACTTACGATTAGCATTCCAAAATGTGTCGTCATGACGTACAACCGCAATCGTTTCCCTATTATATTTGACTATAGAATCGATGGTGTTGTACTACAAAGGGCAGACCAAGTAAGCGATCTAGGCGTGGTTTTGGATCAAAAATTGTCATTCGATCAGCATCGATCTGAGATAGTTGCCAAAGCGAAT
>NC_071354.1:127201367-127268867 GCF_943734655.1 Sabethes cyaneus
ATTTCATTTGTGTAGAAGCCCCCCCTCTTGAAGTGTGGAAGGATCCTAATTCACCGTAGAAAATATTTTTGCCTCCAAAAACCTCCACATGCCGAATTTGGTTCTATTTGCTTGATTAGTTCTCGAGTTATGGGGAAATTTGTATTTCATTTGTATTGGAGCCCCCCTCCTAATGTGGAAAGTGGTCCTAATTCATCACAGAAAAAATTCTTGCCTCCAAAAACACCTACACGCCAAATTTGGTTCCATTTGCTGGATTAGTTCTCGAGTTATGAGGAAATTTGTATTTCGTTTGTATAGGACCCCCCCTCCTAAAGTGGGGAGGGGTCCCAATTCATCATTGAAAAAAAAATTGTCTCCAAAAACACACATATGCCAAATTTGGTTCAATTCGCTTGATTAGTTCTCGAGTTATGAGGAAATTTGTATTTTATTTGTACAGGAGCCCCTCCTCTTAAAGTGGGGAGGGGTCCTAATTCACCATAGAAAATTTTCTTGCTCTCGAAAACCTTCACATGCCAAATTTGGTTGCATTTGCTTGATTAGTTCTCGAGTTATGAGGAAATTTGTATGGAAGCCCCCCCTCTTAAAGGGGAGAGGAGTTATAATTCCTCTTATAAAGAGGGGAGGGGTCTCAATGCACCATAGAATAAATTCTTGTCACCAAAAAAAACACCCACATGCCAAATGTTGTTCTATTTGCTTGATTAGTTCTCGAGTTAGGAGGAAATTTGTATTTCATTTGTACAGGAGCCCCCCCTCTTAGAGTGGGGAGGGGTCCTAATTCACCGTAGAAAATTTTCCTGCCCTCGAAAACCTTCACATGCCAAATTTGGTTCCATTTGCTTGATTAGTTCTCGAGTTATGAGGAAATTTGTGTGGAAGCCCCCCCTCTTAAAGGGGAGAGGAGTTATAATTCCTCTTATAAAGAGGGGAGGGGTCTCAATGCACCATAGAATAAATTCTTGTCACCGAAAACACCCACATGCCAAATTTGGTTCTATTTGCTTGATTAGTTCTCGAGTTATGAGGAAATTTGTATTTCATTTGTATAGGAGCCCCCCCTCCTAAAGTGGGGAGAGGTTCTTATTCATCATAGAAAAAATTCTTGCCTCCAAAAACACCTACATGCCAAATTTGGTTCCATTTGCTGGATTAGCTCTCGAGTTATAAGGAAATTTGTATTTCGTTTGTATAGGAGCCCCCCCCCCCCACTTAAAGTGGGGAGGGGTCCCAATTCATCATAGAAAAAAATTTTGTCTCCAAAAACACACACATGCCAAATTTGGTTCCATTTGCTTGATTAGTTCTCGAGTTATGAGGAAATTGGTATTTCATTTGTACAGGAGCCCCCCCTCTTAAAGTGAGGAGGGGTCCTAATTCAACATAGAAAATTTTCTTGCCCTCGAAAACTTTCACATGCCAAATTTGGTTCCATTTGCTTGATTAGTTCTCGAGTTATGAGGAAATTTGTATGGAAACCCCCCCTCTTAAAGGGGAGAGGAGTTATAATTCCCCTTATAAAGAGGGGAGGGGTCTCAAATTACCCTAGAATAAATTCTTGTCACCGAAAACACCCACATGCCAAATTTGGTTCTATTTGCTTGATTAGTTCTCGAGTTATGCAGAAATTTGTGTTTCATTTGTATGGGAGCCCCCCCTCTTAGTGGGGGGAGGGGTCTCTAACCATCACTAAAACCTTTCCTGGCCCCAAAAACCTCTACATGCAAATTTTCACGCCGATTGGTTCAGTAGTTTTTGATTCTATAAGGAACACAGGACAGACAGACAGACAGACAGACAGACAGAAATCCTTCTTTATAGGTATAGATAAAACGTATAAAATAAAAATTCTCACTATTCCCAGGTATTCCCAGCCATGGTATTCCCCGGTATTCTCTGAAATACACATGTGGGCAGATAGCTTTGATATTTCCCTACAAATTGGTATGCAAACTAATTGCAGATACTTGCAGATGGCTAAGATATTCGGATTTTTCATCAGACGGTTTTTAACCTAAAACCAGTTATAGCTTATTAATTAATGCATATAAAGCAAAGCAGGCTTCAGCAAAAATATTCCTCTTTTATGTGCAAAATATTTTCTAGAACATCACATTGAGCCAAGCCCATGGCAGACAACCATGTTCTCGCCGCCAACATCTCGTGTGTGCGAAAATGAGATAGCAATTCAGCACTGCGTTTCACTCAACTGCCAGCAGTCTGATTTGGGCCCGCTGTCAAATTTTGAGCCCCGGACATGCTGTCGCTGACGTTTACTGCAGCTCGATATAGAGATGTCGATGGGGTGCATTGAGCTGTCTGTTGAAATAAACATGTTACAAGAAGAAATGTGATTTGACGGGTCGTTTATAAACAAAGGTCTATTGCTGAAAATGGGTAAAAGGTAGAAGTTTGATATCTTCAGAAAAATTACTTGAAATTGGTTTATCTTTAATATTTTGAAACCAAAAAGGTGAAAAAAAGTTTACTCAAAATGTTATTACTTAAATTGTTTTTGTTAAGTAACGCTTAAATATTGGTCGACCCCTTCAAAATATGCATCAATTTTTTATTCAAAAAGTTGCCGAAGACCACATTGTGCTGAGACATGCTGTTTAACCGCAAATATTTTTGTCCCGAAATTTTAATTTCTGGCCCATAGTGCAGTCGTAGTAGGCTCAGTTAGGCGGTGCTGATAGATAGTATCAGTAGGATTGTTACACCAGCCCGGTAATTATCCTGTTCTCTAATAGCCGACATGGAATAAGCAGTTGTAAATGCCATAAAAATTGTCAACGTGGAATGTAAGCAGTTCATTAAACATTATCAATAAAATAATTAAAATAAAAAATCCAGATTTTGTTACTATCCCATTTTTATCACCACTGGCTTATTACTCTATTTTGATAAATTGATTTACTGATTCTTTTAGATTCACTTAAGTGGCTTGTTAAACAACATATATCAACTGACAAATTTATATATGAAATCAATAAATTGATTCGATTTAGAATTTTAATTTACTGATCATAATTATTAGAATATTAGTTGATTTATTTGCTTTTTTAGATCACCGAAGAAAAAGAAAGAATCAACAAGTGCTAATAATATTAGTTGATTTATTAATCGATTGATTTACTGATTTTATTGATTTATTGATAAACAGATTTATTGATTTACTGATTTATTTATTTACTGATTTGATTTTTATTAATTTTTTGATTCAATAACTTTTAGAATATTTGAATTTTTAATTTATTGATTAATTAATTTTATGATTTATAGACTTATTGGTGTTTTAATTTATTAATTTATTAATTTGATTTTTTGTTTTTGGAATTTAGAATTTATTAATATAGTGCTTTATTAATTTGCTTTAGATTTTTAATTTACTGATTTATTGATTTATTGCTTTATTGATTTACTGATTTATTTATTTGTCGATTTATTGATTTATTAATTTTTTGATTCAATATTTATTCAATTTTTGAATTTTTCATATATTGATTTTATAATTTCTTGAGTTTTTGGTTTTTTAAATTTTTGATTTGTTGGTTTATTCATTAGTCATTAATTTAATGACTTATTGGCTTTTAACCACGACCCAGCTATATTTATTGCCAGCTTATAAATAAACCTCCTGTATTGGTAGTACACTTCGATTTTAATTATAAACCATTATATTCTACTCTAGAGCACAGAATAATAATTTAACATTTGAAATTACAACGATAAAGCTTTACAAAAAATAGCAAAATAATAATCTTTTCTATATTGAATTTCGCTTTTTGTTATTAATAATAAAAAGTAAAACAAAAAATGTCAATATAAAATTAAAATATATTTAAATATACTTTTAATTTTGAACCGCACTAATGAAAGTGATGCGCCTTAGTAATGCGCGTCATAAACAAACATCTCCAGCGACCGGCACCGGTCCGCCATCGCTGCTGGGTGAAAGAGGGTTTCAGTTGTATTTGTTTTGATGAAGTCCGCTTCGAACGTCAGCCAGCAGCGCGACTTTGTTTCAAAACAAATACAATCAAAACGCACTCCCGTTTTCCTGGTCCCGTATTCGGGGCCAACAACCAACCGACTCGTGGGACATCCGACAACGGATTCGAAACGGACCGACATGTCGGATCGATGTTGAATTGACAAGCAGAGTTGTGGAATCGATGTGGAATCAATATCGGACCAACCATTCTTAATTGTTTTATTTACGGGGCTTTAACCGCTGAACGGTCATTCGCCCAAAACTTGCGTTTTATTCGTTTATAACGTATATGCATCTAATATCGATATCAACCGATTTTTTGTAATTTATGTTTTGACGTAGTACTCCGTCTTTGTTTACTATACTGCGACTGGGTAGCACTTTGTGAAAACGAAAATAGAAGTGTAACGTTTGAATGAAAGATTTCAAATGCTAATAGCTACTGAACGAAACTGGACAAATCATATGTCGTTGGATAGATAAAATGGCCAGCAATTTTATGAAGGGGGTAAGAAATCAACTTTAAGGAGGGCTCCTACACAAATGAAACACATTTCCTCAAAACTCGAGAACTAATCAAGCAAATGAAAGCAAATTTGGCATGTAGGGGTTTCAGAAGGTAGGATTTTTTCCATGGTGTACTGAGACCCCTTCCCCTTCTAAGAGGGGGGGCTCCTATACAAATGAAATACAAATCTCCTCATAACTCTAGAACTAGTCAAGCAAATGGAACCAAATTTGGCATGTGGGGGTTTCAGAAGGCAAGAATTAATTCTGTGATGAATAGAGGTTTTCCCTCAAAAATTTTTTTTTCACTAAATGTTCGGTTTTGACTCTTAGAAATGATACCTATATAAAACTTTCTTTATTAAAGCCTCTAACTACTGTAAAAATGAAAAACTAAAATACGTATATTTCAACCGGTCACTTCTCGGATGTCTTACATGCCTTTTTGTACCAGTGTCCTCTATTTTCACCACTTCGAAACCATTTGTGCCACTCTTTACTCTTGTGGCAAGCAACAAACGAAATGAAAAAGAAGGTAATCATTAGCTTTTCATTCGTTTTATCCTTTTCACTCTACCGCTGATACACATATGTCAAAAACTATTATGCAATGCTGCCAGAAAATCTGAAAATTTTGATAAACAGTGCAGCCGAAACGAATTTTTTAAAACTCAACATTCGTGATTTGGTGAAAAGAAACTCAACATTCTTGCAATTTGCATTGTTTAAAAAATCGTAGTAAATTCTAGAGTCAACGAAAAAAATATATTTTTGCACCATTGTCACTCGTATTGGGAGTACTTTTGAGAAAAAATAAGAAAAGGAGGGGTATGATCTGACGGAAAACCTCTATTGAGACCCCTTCCCCTTCTTTAGGAGGGGGGTTCCCATACAAATAATATACAAATTTCTTTATAACTCGAGAACTCATGAAGCAAAATGAACCAAATTTGGCATGTGGGGGTTTTTGGAGGTAAGCATTTTTTCTATGGTGTTCTGAGACCCCTTGCTTTTCTAAGAGGAGCGGCTCCCACACAAATGAAATATAAATTTCCTTATAACTCAAGAACTAATTCAGCAAATGGAACCAACATTTGGCATGTGGGGTTTTTTGGAGGCATCAATTTATTTTATGATGGTTTGAAACCCCTCCCCCTGTTATAGGAGGTTTATCCTAGGACACTCATTTTCGGTTCACCTTCACAAGAACCATATATCGTCACTGTTCGACGATATGATGTTTACCTTAACCCTCAATTGATCAACCAAAAAATCAACGCAATCTGATCAACCGGGTACAGGTGTACCCACTTAGCAATTCCATGACAAAAAGTGCTCCGATTTTGCTAAAATTTTGCATGTTTGTTCGTTTTTCTAAAATTTATGACCCATATTTTTTATTTGGCGTTTAGGGATCCCCCTTCTGACTTAGGGTGGTTCAAAAAATCATCACCCTTGCCAAGATACCTTTTATTAAAAAATTTATATGTAGCTTTTGATTTACTCGACCGTTTTTAATGATTTTGATAGCTAATGAAAGATATGATGTTGAGCTTTTAAGAAAAATTGTAACCTACATGAGCTTTCTGTGAAAAATATAGGATCGAAACCCAAATTTTGGCTTACTCTTAAAATCATTGAATTTTAGTGTTTTCATGTTGTAATACCTAAAAACATTCCAGTTTTTATATTTTTTTCTGAAAGTCTGAGTTATTTTACATAATATATCAAAATTTCAGAAACGCATCTTTTTGCCTTTCTGCTATATAAATATATAGTACTAGCTGACCCGACAAACTTCGTATTGCCACGTATTGTACATAAATCTCGGATGATCTTTGTCACAATCTTGAGTTTCGGAAGTTTCTGAGGAGTTCAACCTTAGATGATTTATTTTGGCAGTTACGTAACTACGAAAGCATCCCAGGTAACCAATAAGCATCACCAATGCTATTCAAATACAGGCCAATAAGCATTTAAGTCGCCCTAAATGCTACATAAATGCCATTTTGGCAAAATATACAGCTACTTTACTAATAACTTTCTTATAGTGCTGGCAATGCTAATTTACAGCTAATTACCGACACGAAGAATTTGAATATAATTATGGATGCCAATTGGGTCCTAAAGCGTCGTCGTTTTTAGCTTGAATCGATGAGGTTAGGGTTAGGAACACATATTTTGATAGTCAATTTTATATTTTTAGGCTATTGCCGTTAAAAACCTTTTTTTTTAATTTTGTGAAATTTTGAACAAAAAATAAACATTTGGGCAACCTTATATAGACAAACTATAGTTGTGCATGGTTGTGTCAAGCGGTGTCTAGACAACACGAATTATAAAAAGAAACCATAGTGTGTCTTGAAATGTCACGGAAAACTTTTTGTTTACCTTCACGTTCATGTGATAGTGTGTCAAAAAGTCAAAAGTTGCAAAGTCAGGAAATGGCTTGGCAATCGCGACCTGAAACATTTTCTGAGTTTACAGCTCATTTTCCGGTTTCCGGATTTTGAGAAAGACGTTCGTTAGTTAGCATAATCTGATAAAACCAAGAGATGACATGAACAACGTTTAAACTATTGGTTATAACATCTCAGTTTAATTAAGGCCCTGGTCAAAATCAGCAATAAGCGTAGTGACTGCACTTGGTCACAGTGTGGATGGCTTCAGTTTTCGGATGCAACACCCGCCATCGAGATGCGACCGTGTTGGGTTAGAAACGCACAGAAATTTTTGGTCTGCCGTTCGCCCTACTGCTGATTCACATCGGAGTAGCAGAACATACCAATCTGATTGATAATACAGTGCCAGTTTCGTTTGGCGTTTTTTTTTCATACTGTTCTGCGGGGTCGATTGTACCGAGATTATACTGTTGGCCATCAGTTTGACATCGTTTAGTCATTCTTAGCGCAAACTAGATTTGGACAAAGTCTAGCACCGTGAATCGATGGATTGGAATACATTGCCCGAATCAAAACTTTTATCCGATAACTAGTACAAATTTGATGTTCCACTTCCTCACGACCAGCAAAACGCAGACAAGCACAAGAGACAACTGCGAAGCTGTAACTGTCAAAACGATCAGCTGCTCTAATGTCAAACCAGAGTTGCCAGTGAGAAAAAGTTATCATTGTTGCCAGAAACGTGTTATTTTCGTTATGTCAAGGAAGATCTCTAATGTCAAGGGAGAATAAATTACAATATTTTTGTTTTTTAATTTTTTAGTGCTCTGCATCTTTTTAAAAAAGAAAAAACTATACTCTGGTAGTCATAATGGGAAGCGTTATCGTTCCTTCTAAAAAAATCATCTTTTTATCACAAATTTTAGGACCCAATTTACAATACCTATGCATTCAAAAAGCTAATATACAACAACGTGCCAGATATGCTGATTTGCAGCTTATGTTAATGCTTATTAGTTACCAGGAATGGGTAGTTTAATATACAAATTTGCAATTTTTCCTCACAGTAAAGTAGAAAACAACTCCCCTGTCCCCTCATTGCATAACCAGAAAGCGGATAGTAATATTCGCCATGATTGTACAACATTTCGTCGAATATCATTTTGGATCATCGTGGAAAGTACCATTTCGCGATCCTCTCCTTACTCGCTGTCGCTCGTTCCAGGAAATCCAGGTAGACCTAGGAAAACAAATAAACCTACTGTTTTACCTGACTCACTGCGAATATGCGCATTATTGAAATAAAACGTAACCATACGTTTTATTCGTTTATAACGCATATGCAGTTAATATCGATAACAAACGATTTTTTATAAGTTGTGCTTTGTTATTGCATTTAATTTGTAAAAAGTTGCATAAATAACAATTCAGTTTCACAATACAATTATTGCGTACTACTGGCACTTGAAATATAACATTTAAGTACGTTAGTTTTAGTGATCAAAACTAACGATATTTTCGATACAAGGGCGATATTTTTCGAAACCTTTCGAACCAACCTTTCGAACCCGCGAACACAACGCATATTCGCAGTGAGTCAGGTAACACAGTAGACAGTAGTGATTTCTGCGGGGAGTTGCCTCCCCTTAGTGGACGGCGCTTCCGACGGCGGGTCGCCGGCAACACTCGAGGCCGTCTCGTCCTCAATGATCTAGTGTTACTATAGATTGTTTTTGTGGTCTTGTTATTGACTAATGTTTTATGGAAGAGTCTCGAATTTCTCGAGTTCGATTAGTTTTTGAGTTTCGCAAAAAAATTTGTTTTATTTGTATGAGAGTCCATATCCCCCTACCACAGCGGTGAGAGGTCTCTAACTATCATAAAATAAATTCAAGACTCCAAAATCTCCCACATGCCAAATTTGGTTCCATTTGCTTGATTAGTCCTCAAGTTATAAGGAAATTTGTATTTCATTTGTATGGGAGCCCCTCCCTCTTAAAACGTCCCCCTTTTAAGAGTCGTAATTGACCATAGCAAAAATTTCTGCCATCTAAAACTCCTACATGCCAAATTTAGTTCCATTTGCTTGATTAGTTCTCGAGATAAGAGGAAATTTGGATTTCATTTGTATGGAAGCCCATCCTCTTAAAGGGGAGATGGGTCATAACTCACTTTCTACAGAGGAGAGGGGTCTCAATTCACCATAGAAAAAAATCTTGCCTCCAAAATCACTCACATGTCAAATTTGGTTCCATTTGATTGATTAATTGTAGAGTTATGAGGAAATTTGTATTTCATTTGTATAGGAGCCTCCCCTCCTAAAGTGGGGAGGGATCCTAATTCACCATAGAAAATATTCTTGTCTACAAAAACACCCACATGCTAAATTTGATTCCTGATGCCTGATTAGCTGTAGAGTCATGAGGAAATTTGTATTTCGTTTGTATAAGAGCCCCTTTCTTAAAGTGGGGAGGGGTCCTAATTCACCATAGAAAATATTCTTGCCCTCGAAAACTTTCACATGCCAAGTTTTGTTCCATTTACTTGATTAGTTCTCGAGTTATGAGGAAATTTGTATTTCGTTTGTATAGGGGCCCCATCTTAAAGTGGGGAGCGGTCCTTATTCATCATAGAAAATATTCTTGCCCTCGAAAACTTTCACATGCCAAATTTTGTTCCATTTGCTTGATTAGTTCTAGAGTTATGAGGAAATTTGAGTTTCATTTGTATAGAAGCCCCCCGATTAAAAGGGAGAGGAGTCCATCCTAAAGTGGGGAGGGGTCCCAATTCATCATAGAAAAAAAATTTGTCTCCAAAAACACCCACATGAAAAATTGGGTTCCGTTTGCTTGATTAGTTCTCGAGTTCTGAGGAAATTTGTATTTCATTGGTACAGGAGCTCCCCCTCTTAAAGTGGGGAGATGGTCCTAATTAACCATAGAAAATATTCTTGCCCTCGAAAACCTTCACATGCCAAATTTGATTCCATTTACTTGATTAGTTCTCGAGTTATGAGAAAATTTGTATTTCATTTGTATGGAAGCCCCCCGCTTAAAAGGGAGAGGAGTCATAATTCCCCTTCTAAAGAGGGGAGGGGTTCCAATTTACCATAGAATAAATTCTTGTCACCAAAAACACCCACATGCCAAATTTTGTTCTATCTGCTTGATTAGTTCTCGAGTTATGCAGAAATTTGTGTTTCATTTGTATGGGAGCCCCCCCTCTTAGTGGGGGGAGAGGTCTCTAACCATCACTAAAACCTTTCCTGGCCCCAAAAACCTCTACATGCAAATTTTCACGCCGATTGGTTCAGTGGTTTTTGATTCTATAAGGAACATCCCGACAGACAGACAGACAGAAATCCATATATCTCTTTAAACACGGAGGGTTTTAGTTACGATAGTTTTGGTTTTTGGATCAATATAAATTTTTTTTATCGCTCAAGATACCAAAACCAGTGTATTCTACACATTGCAATAAATGTTTGCTAAATTTAGCAACCTACACAATTGTGTGGGTTCGGCCTTATCTTATACCATTGCACTATGAGCATAAACGAGCCGAACAAACGGATGCAAATAAGATATGGCCTGCAGGCTGATAAAATGTAGGTGATCTTATGTAAAATTTTCCGGAGAATCGCATGGTGCCCACCGCTTTCCTGTTTGTCATCCGGAAGTGCCCCATTTTGCTCATTTTCCCCTATTTTTAACATTTTTTACTCTTTCTGGACTATACCAAGCTAGGCTTTGAAAAAACAAAACATGAAAAAACTAATTATTTTGTGTAAAGAAGTCCACAGAATTGAATAGGGTTGACCCCGTTTAGTTTAGAGCGAGATTATCGCTTCGAGGCTCATAGACTCCAGCTTCTGAAGCAGCGGAACGGTCACTACGTAGCTATGGAAATACGCGCAACTTTTTTCAAGTTAAGTTTTAACTAACCTTAATACAACAGATATACCGGAACGTCCAGATTGGCTTAAAAACATTCAAATGTTGATCCAAGAATTTGTCTTAGAAAATCCCGTAGTTGAATGCATCATTTGCCACACTTCTTTATTATTTTACAATATATAAATGACCAGTTTTAGGTTCTGGTGGTACGGTGGTGGTGCTACGGAAGTTCCGTAGTGTGGAGCATGAACGAATGCTCTACAGTATAATGTATTCATTCTTACTGAGTCAAAATGAGATGGCAGCAGCAAATTTCGTTTTATTTTATCTATTACTTATGATGTGAAAAAATAATCCCACTGCGATCTGGAATATCTCTGGGAAAATGGATACAAAATTTTCTAATATATTTTTTCATTGAAGGTCAATCTAAGGTGGTTCTTTGAAGACAAGTTGTAAAAAAATCGATCAAAAAATAGTAAACATAGAGCCAAAAGTGTAACGGCAAGTACACTAATTTTTGAAGTCCCGGCGGGAACGTAAAGGTTAACCGTTATGTGTTCGACAAAAAAAACACCTTTAAGTGCTCGACAAGGGTACCCGGGTACCCACAAATTGAAACGCTTGTAACTTTGGCAATAGTTTTACAGTTCCTAAACAAGCAAAGATAGAGGTATACTACATTCGGCAAAGTTGTGTATTTTTACTATTTGTACAACTTTATAAAACCTGAAAAAGTCATACAACAACTACAAAAAAAGCTAAAATAGAAAAACTGATTTTGACGATTCACATCTAAGAAATAGGATTTTTCTATCTCCGCTGAAGAGATAGAAGGTTACGGTCTTCAGCAAAATTTCTTGTAATAATATGGTCTAAAACTTTGCAGAACTCATCAATGTGTTATATTGAAGCTGCAGAAAAATAAATTTTTTATTTCACTTTTAGGGGGATTATTCAAAATTTGAATTTCACCATACGATAGAACTTTTAATTTGAAGAAACTCTCCCAAAGGTTCCATCAACCTAAAATCAAGTTTTCCCACTCAAAATTCTAATGCGCACATATTTTTGGTTTTGGACAACTGTGAAGTCCCACGGAAATATGTTCCGAAATGGCCATGCCGTGGCAAAATCATCAGATAGAATCAAAATAATGAAAAATGACCTTCTGGAGTAATTTCATGAATTTAGACACCCATATTGCCAGTGTTGCAAACAAAACAGTTCTATGGCCACAGGAGGTCCCACGGGCACTTGTCGCAGAATGGCCATTCCGAGGATATATCATTGTATTGTTTTAAAACAATGAAGAATGACCTTTCGGAGTAATTGGAAGAACTTTGGACACCCATATTACTATAATTACATCCAAAAATATCAAAAGTGCTTTAATTCCGGAACACATCCTCGGAGTGCCGGTTTTCCGGGAACCAGATGAACCACTTCCGGCTCTGTTATAACCACACTGGAAGTGGATAAGTTCCTGAATGTTTTGGTGGTAAAAGTGTCCGAATCGGTCAAAAATTTCCAAAGTTACAAGCGTTTCAATTTGTGGGTACCCGGGTACCCTTGTCGAGCACTTAAGGGGTAAAAAAATTCGAAGCCCCCCCATTCCACCCCCTTAAGTGCTACATGAAAACTTAATTTATGAAAAGTTGCAATTTAACTAGTTCTTAGATGTCACAGAGTTTCAGTATCCTTGATCAAAGAAAACTTTAGAATTTCGTACTTTGAAAGCAGAAAAGGTACCCTGTCGAACACATAACGGTTAAAGTAGGTATGCAATAAGGCCGAACCTACACAATTGTGTAGGTATGAAAAACAATGTGCATAAGTTAGTTGTAAAAGTTATTTCGCGTAAATTTTTAATTACATCAATTAGAAATACTTATTACCAATAATTTTTTATCTAAGCAATTTCGAAATACGGATCCAATAAGAAAATACGACAAATAAAACTTTTTGCTGTTTTCACAAGATTTTAAAGACTAGACAATAATTAATCCAAACACAAAAGAAAACTTCTTTTCAGCTATTTTCTATTTTTTATGAGTTACGGTGTTTACACAAGAGATAGGCGCCATATATGTAAAAGTACGACGTTTAGAAAGGAAAGGAAATTTTTTAAAAGTAGTCATGTCTCACCTACACAATTGTGAGGGCTCGGGCTTAAAGGGATATAAGATAAAGGTATAGAAATCACTTGGAAAACCGGAAATGGAAAGAAGGTCCTGCGGGCCGAATGTCATATACCATTCGACTCAGTTTCGAAAACTGAGCATTTTCTCTCTGTGTGTGTGTGTGTGTGTGTGTGTGTGTGTGTGTGTGTGTGTGTGTGTGTGTGTGTGTGTGTGTGTGTGTGTGTGTGTGTGTGTGTGTGTGTGTGTGTGTGTGTGTGTGTGTGTGTGTGTGTGTGTGTGTGTGTGTGTGTGTGTGTGTGTGTGTGTGTGTGTGTGTGTGTGTGTGTATGTGTGTGTGTGTGCGTGTGGGTGTGTGTGAGTGTGTGTGTGTTTGTGGGTGTGTGGGTGTGTGTGTGTGTGTGTGTAACGCTTTCAATCTCACTCACTTTTCTCGGAGATGGTCGGACCGATTTTAATGTTCTTAGTGTCAAATGAACGAGTGTCATCGAAACGAGAGGCACGATTTTTACCAAGAGTAGCCAACTTCTAGCTTTTGCAGATGACTTCGATATCATTGCCAGGAACTTTGCGACGGCGGAGGCAATCTACGCCAGACTGAAAGCGGAGTCTAGGAGAATTAGGCTAAAAATAAATGCGTCGAAGACAAAATACATGAAAGGAAGAGGCTCAAAGGAAACAAATGCGCGCCTCCCACGGACGGTAACCGTTGACGGCGACGAACTAGAAGTGGTAGAGGAGTTCGTGTATTTGGGATCGCTGGTGACCGCGGACAACAACACTAGTAAGGATATCCAGCGGCGCATCCAAGCGGGAAATCGGGCCTACTTTGCCCTTCGTAAAACGCTACGATCAGGAAGCATACGCCGCCGCACGAAGCTAACAATGTACAAAACCATTATTAGACCGGTAGTTCTTCATGGACTTGAAGCCGTGACACTGCTTACGGAGGACATACGCGCCCTTGCCGTATTTGAGCGGAAAGTGCTGCGGACGATATTTGGCGGAATACAAACTGAAAGCGGAGAGTGGCGGAGGCGTATGAATCACGAGCTACAGGCACTGCTTGGGGAGATTCCTATCGTACATCTAGCGAAAATTAGCAGGCTACGGTGGGCCGGACACGTCGTAAGGATGCCGGACGACAGTGCGACGAAAATAGTCCTCTTCAACAACCCCACCGGCACCAGAAACAGGGGGGACCAACGTGTATGATGGCTCAACCAGGTCGAAGGCGATTTGCGACTTCTGAGACGACTAGGAAATTGGCGACGAGTGGCCAAAGAGCGAGTTGAATGGAGACGAGTGCTTGAAACAGCACGAGCCACCCCGGCACTATGCTGCTGAAGAAGAAGAAGAAGTGTCAAATGAAAGGTCTAGGTGTCCCATAGGTCGCTATTGAATTTCATACTGATCGAATTTTTAGTTCAAAGTTATGTATAAAAATACGAAAAATATGGGACGTCATTATCTCATAGGTCCCTTAACCGATTTGAACAATATTGATTGCATATGAAAGAAGAGCTTTGCAAACCTTTAACTTCCAAATTTTATGACGATTTCACTTGTAGTTTGGAAGTTACATAAAGAAATGTGAAAAAATAGTATTTAAAACATATTTATGTGACATATAATCATTAAATTAATGAAAAACATCACACATTTTATTATTATTTAAAAATTACTAAGATCTATCAAATGAAACCGAGTTATTTAAAATCGGACGGTTCATTCAAAAGTTATTCAAACTTTAACACTTAAGCACCATATATTAACCCTAGAGCGGTCGCGTTAAAAAAACTACAAGGTATACAGCCCTAAGGGTTGTACGAAAGGGTGACGTAGGACTATATCAGATCATTAGATCAAAGACTAACGAAAACTGCATTTCTGGCATAAGTATATTTATAAGAATCTGTAATTGCCATTGTTTAAGTGAATATTTTAAAGAAAAGAGCAAAATATTCAGATTCAATTCTTCATTTAATGCAATGGTGGCTTTGAAAATACGTGGACGGGGGTTCATAAGTACAATGCCTGCAACCTTTGAGACATAGAAATTTCTTTTAAAAATCACTTGTGTGCATTATAAAGGTTGAAATGGTAATGAATTATCCTCCTACCACACGGGTGAGTGTTACGATAAATCGGAATTTTTGAAGCGAAACTCGTGGCCCTTTGGTAGAGTTTGCTCAAACTGCAAATCATTAACTTTATTAATAATTCTGGTTGATTTTAATTGCCTACTTACATTTCTAGTCCATTTATATTCTTTAGCGTAACAAATTATATTTTTATTTTAATGAAGTGAATTTAATATATAGAAATACAAATTTATAGTGCACAAATTTTGGCGTCTATTACTCCGTTGTTTTCACAATGGCAGCGTCGAGTAAAGTGCCGGATCCAGTGATGACAATGTCAACTGTCAATCTAGCGTTACGCCTGGAGCGGCGAGACACATTCGCAAATGATGAACTACGCGTAGGCTAGGACATGGAACAGGTGAGTGAGGGGTCTCAAAGCATTATAAAATAAATAAATTCAAAATAAATTCGTGCCACCAAAAAACGTGTGGGGTGTGGGAAAAAGTTGGTGCCATTTGCTTAATTAGTTCTCGAGGTATGAAGAAATTTGTATTTCATTTGTATGGGATCTCACCTTCTTAAAGAAAGCAAAGGTGCTAGTCTACCATAGAAAAATCCCCCCCCCCCTGTTAAAAGACGGATGGGTCTCATTATACCATAGAAAAAAATCGTGCCTTCTAAAACCCCCACTTGCCAAATTTGGTTTCATTTGCTTGATTAGTTCTAGAGTTATGAGGAAATTTGTATTTCATTTGAATGGGAGCCCCCTTCTTAGAAGAAGAAGGGGTCTCAGTACACCATAGAAAAACTTCTTACCTCCAAAAACCCCCACATGCCAATTTTGGTTCCTTTTGCTCGAATAGTTCTCGAGTTATGAGGAAATTTGAATATTATTTGTATGCCCCCCCCCCTCTTAAAGAGGGAAGGGGTGTTAATTTACCATAGAAAAAATTCTTGCCTTCTGAAACTCCTACATTCCCAATTTGGTTCCATTTGCTTGATTAGTTCTAGAGTTTTGAGGAAATTTGTGTTTCATTTGTATAGAGATCCCCCCTCTTACACCCCTGTTAAAATTGGTCTCTTACCCCCTAAAAAATTGCTGGTTATTTTATCTATCCAAGGACATATAAATTGTTTAGTTTCGTTCAGTAGTTTAGTAGTTATTAGCTTTTGAAATCTTTCATTCAAACGTTACACTTCTATTTTCGTTTTCACAAAGTGCTACCCAGTCCCAGTATAGTAAACAAAGACGTAGTCCTACGTCAAAAATTACGTAAGCGGTCGCGTCGTGTACTGAGTACACGGCGAATAATACTGCCTATATCTCAGGACGGGCATGAGATAGAAGGTTGCGCTTTTCGACAAAGTTGTTTATCTATTTAAGACGCATGTGGAAACGAACAATAAAGTTTGAGAACTGATTCACTAGATGGCGCAAATAGCGACCAAAATAAATGATTCTAGAATCTCGATACTAGAATCTCTAATATCTCGGGACTGAGAAGAAATAGAAGGTTGCTGGCTTTTGCAAAGTTGTTTATCTGGACGAGATCAATCTGACTGCGGACAACAAAATTCGAAACTGATACGATAGATGGCGCTTATGAGCATATTTTTTTGGAATATCTCAGAGTCGTGACGAGATAGAATGTTACTGTGTCCTACAAAGTTATTTGTTCGAACAAGACACATTTGGTAAGGTACAACAAAGTTTGAAACTGTCTCACTAGGTGGCGCACGTGGTCAAATTATAATCTTATGATGATATCTCATGACCATGATACGATAGAAGGTTCCGGTTTTTGACAAAGTTGTGTGTCTAGACAAGACGAATTTGAAAATGATCGATTAAATTTGGATCTGTCCCGTTAGATGTCGCAGTTGGTAAAATAATATTTCTTCTTGAGATATCTCACCTTATGTTGAATAGACGGTAAAATGGCTTATCTGGTCTGGAAAAGAACACCCAAATGTTTGCAAATAGTATTTTCTTGGCGATTTTTCCAAAACAGATTTTGTAAATCATCGACAATGTTGACAAACTGAATAATACACATATCTCACCTAGAGATACATGATACTTATTCAACTTACCCAAGTAGCACACTTGATATAGACTAATCTCAAGTTGTTAGTCTTGACCTTGGAATGAGGTCATACATATATTAATATTTTTTTGAAACGATGGTTCTACAATTGATAAAGGGACGGTAGGGGAAAGAAATGGAAATCGTTTCAAAAAAATACACTTGATATATTTATTTATATCAATTTATTAATGGCTCTGATGAGTTATATAGCAACCAGGTATACAGTTTTATGATGAGTATCTGTATACAAATGAGTATCATGAATGAGAGTGCACTTCAGTCGTGTTGTCGTGTTAGCAAAACAAATAGCTTTGGTTTTATCATCACGCACACGTTAATAGGGTAAAGAACTAGTTTTAAGCAGTCTAAGCGGGTCACTGATTGTTTTACCTTATTACAAGCGATGGGTTGACTAAGTGGGGGATATCAGCATACCAATCTTCTTGCTATCTTTAGTTCTTCAAGCTGTTACCATTAGAAGACACTATTGTTGAGCTAAACTTTTGATTTTTCGCTTTAAAAGTTGGAGCGGCGGAACTAATTTCGAGCACACCGATCCCATTTTCACCCGCAAGGTGCTATTTTAAGCAATCCTGAAATCTGAATTTTTTTACGTCCCGTTAAAAAATCCCTCGAACTTTTCCCCCTATTCAGTAAGTTCGCGTTCCTATCCGCGACCTACTAATCGGCATATGATGCGTAATCGGCATAGCGTATCGGCATAGATGCGTAAAATGCCATCTGTCTAAATTGTTTATCGGGGCATACACTCACCGCACCGTTCTGCAAACGGTATTCGTCGTCTCTTTTATTCTCTGGTGTTCTTATGGGAAACTGCGAGTTTGACGTCTCACTCGCTGTTCATAAGGATGGTGGGAGAACAAAAGAGGTAGACATATAGCAGTACAAACGATCCGACTGAACAGTGTTGTCAAAGCAAATAACATTGAAACACATCGTTGCTTTATTAAATCACTGAGAAAATCTTCGAAAATTATTGAAAAAGCTATCTTTTGTGTTGTTTTTAATAAAGAAAAATTAATTATAAACATACATTTCTCTTGAAAGTATTGAACCACGTTTTCACCATAGGAGGTTTCAGTTAATTTCAAACTTAAAATTCTTATTTCCAGAACCGAAACAGTGTCTTGGCAACACGATAGTTCATCAGTTGTGCTACAGCTGCTGCTAGTGGTGAACAGGTTCCGTCAATTCAGAATTTGTTTTCAGTTTTCTTAGAAAATAATAAAACTTTTGGCTAGTGACAAAGCCTTAGATAATAGAAAAAAAGTGACTGAATAATATGGTATGTGACAATTGAGTGCTTGACTTTCAGAGTGGTTGTAATCAGTGCTGAAAATTTGATGAATTCGTTAGTAGCGAGGTGGCGATTGCTGAAGAGCAGCTGAAAAATGTACGTTTTTGGACAACAATTTTTAATTCATCATATTTCTTGTCGAAAACCCAGTAAATTGTGTTTGTGTGAATCAAATGTATGGTTAAGTGATTTGTGAAGATGATCCTATCAAATTATTTTGAAAATATGAACAAAAAAGTGCATTTTCGGATCATTTATGTTCAACTGATTAAAATAGGTGACACTTAAGCAGTGTCGTTCCTCGTTCCTTACCCTAATTGCAAGCATCAACGTTGCCATTAAGCCTGCCCGCCAAGTTAGCTCCGGGGTACGATGCTGACCTAACAAGCCAGTCGTCGTAAGTTCGAGTCTCGACTGGGCAGTGCTGCTATAAAGTTAATAGGATATTTGTACTAGCCCCGTGATTTTCCTGTACTCTAGTAACCAGCAGCGAAGTCTATCGATAAAGAAGCGTCAAGTTCTGAAGGACGTTTATACCCATGGTTTTGCTTTGCTGACAAATCTAGATTTTACCAGATTTTTTATTGCATACCAGACAAAGTTCAAAATCTTCTAGATATTTGGTCACGTCCCAGATTTTTGCCAGATTTCTGTTTCTCCGTTCTGCAAACGAGTCATCACTCCTAATTTCAAACAACATTTTGTATCTGCGTTGAACAAACCTGGCAAGACGTTTCCCGAAAAAGTCCTTCCCATAGCCATAAGTCAAATTGATCGCCAATTTTGGCCAGACATTTATTCGTGTTTGTCAGATTTTCGAATAAACCTATTAACGACCCTGGAAAGAAAAGGGACTCAAACACTCTCTAAAATATTTTTGAACAATGTGATGGAAGCGCAGCACGGGTTTCCAGGAATCTTTTCCTGGTGATGTTTCTGGCTAGACGATGTAGACGACAAAATTGCTACGTCAAAAGAATTTTGATCAGTCTGTGCTCTCCATCTTGTCTTTTGATAAAAGTTGAAGCAATGCGTATCAATTGTTTCTGTCAAGAAACCATAAAAATAGCTGTTGATTGGCTGGAATTGACAACGGTTGGTGAATAGGACAACGATGCGTTATCTAACGACTACAGAAACCACTTTGTAGCGAACAGCAGTGTTCTATGTGATCATAGTTCCGCAATATTCCGAAAAGAATTTGATTTTCTCATTATCTCAACCTACTACTGACTTAATTCCGAATTTTATTTACCAGGATCGTAAGTATCTTAACCTGATAAACAACTTTGTCAACATTTAAAGATATTCCAAAAATAACACAGCAAATAAAGATATATTAGCAAGTACTAGTAACTGTGAAGTGACGTATTTAATATACTTTTGAAATGATGATGGTAATTAAAATAATTTTTGCAAGTAACATATTTTGTTATAAAAGTAATTTGCAAGTAACATAATTTGTTATTAAAGCGAAATGTGTCATTCTTAGCCCTAGAGCGGTCGCGCTAGTTTACTGAGTACACGCGTTTTCGAAAAACGCGGAAAAATCATCGAAATTTTAATCAAATCACACCAGGTTTTGGTTGTATTCGAAGATCTACTCTTCCTCTTTCTAATGATGCCAAAATATAGCAAAAAGAAATAAAAAAGTGGTCGAAATTTGCTTGTAAAAATAGTGTGTCCGCGCGCGTGTACTCAGTACACCAGCGCGACCACTAACGTAACTTTTTTGAAATGAAAAAAGTTACACAAGCGGTCGCATCGTGTACTGAGTACACCCAATTCTTTTTTTGCACGGATTTTTTTTTTGCACGACTTTTTTTGCACGGATTTTTTTTTTTTGCCCGGATTTTTTTTTTGCACGACTTTTTTTGTACAACAACAGTTGTACACCCAATTCTTTTTTTACACGGATTCTAGTACGCGGAATTTTTTTTTTTGCACGACTTTTTTTGCACGGTTTCTCGAAGTAACACAGATTTTTTTTACACGGTTTCTCGAAATAACACGGTTTATTTTTGCACGGTTTTTTTTACACGGGACGCATCCCCCGTGTAAGGGGGGCTCCGTAGTCGTAAGGTTACCGAGTCTGCTTTGACAAGCGAGTGGTTGTGGGTTCGAATCTTAGTAGAATCAAGCCATTCGATGTCAAGTGACTTTAGCATGGGTTTATTCTCAGGCCCCTCCATTTACCCTTCCTTCGTGCTGAATTCTATATTTACCCTCTGAAGCCTCTTAACAGTGCAAATGTCCCTCCTATAGTTAAGTGTACTGGTCAGAGGTACGAATGAGTCCTCGCCAGGGACGGCTATAATATGGGATAGTGCTGGCAGCGAGGAATAAGTGGGTAAAGTAGATTAAGCTTTGAAGGAAGGGTAAACCCCAATACACGCAAGCACGCATAAAATTTAATAAGCATATCGCTCACTCAATAGCGATTATAGCAAAAAGAAATGCAGTGCAGGTCATACAGCAAACACCCGGGCGATATTACAATAGATCAACTATACTGGTCGCAGTAATGAGTCCACACATGGAAAAAAAAATCCCCCGTGTAAAAAAAGAATTGGGTGTACAAGGAAAGAGTGAAGTATTCGAGCCTAATGAAAAAAGCAAGCTGTATACAAATGAGTATTAAGAGAGTGCACATCAGTCGTGTTGTCGTGTTAGCAAAACAAATAGTTTTGGTTTTATCATCGCACACGTTAATAATTGCAAGCATCAACGTTGCCATTAAGCCTGCCCTCCAAGTCCGGGGTACGATGCTGGCCCAACAAGCCAGTCGTCGTATGTTCGAGTCTCGACTGGGCGGTGCTGCTACAGAGTTAATAGGATCTTTTCACTAGCCCCGTGATTTTCCTGTACTCTAATAACCAGCAGCGAAGTCTATCGATAAAGAAGGGTCAAGTTCTGAAGGACGTTTATACCCATGGTTTTGCTTTGCTGATAAATCTAGATTTTACTAGATTTTGTATTGCATGCCAGACAAAGTTCAAAATCTTCCAGACATTTGGTAATGTCCCAGATTTTTGCCAGATTTCGGTTTCTCCGTTCTGCAAAAGTGTCATCACTCCTAATTTCAGACAACGTTTTGTATCTGCGTTGAACAAAACTGGCAAGACGTTTCCCGAAAAAGTCCTCCCCATTAGTCAAATTGCCTCCCAGTTGGCCTCGAGATAAGACACTGGTGTAATAAGCCAGTCGTCGTATGTTCGAATCTCGGCTGGGAGAGGCTGTTAGAGTCAATATGATCGTAGCATTCACCTCGCACTGTCCTGTATTCTAACAGCTGGTTGCGAAGTCTGTCGTATAAAAAACAGAAGGTCAAATTTCGATAACGGAATTAGCACCCAGGCAATGCAAAATTGGTCAAATTGATCGTCAGATTTTGGCCAGACATTTATTCGTGTTTGCCAGATTTTCGAATAAACCTATTAGCGACCCTGGGAAGAATAGGGACTCAACCACTCTCTAAAATATTTTTGAACAATGTGATGGAAACGCAGCACGGGTTTCCAGGAATCCTTTCCTGGTGATCTTTCTAGCTAGACGATGTAGACGACGATATTGCTTCGTCAAAAGAATTTTGATTAGTCTGTGCTCTATATCTTGTTGTTATATAAGCTATAAGTTGAAGCAATACGTATCGACTGCTTCTGTCAGGAATCCATAAAAATAGCTGTTGATTGGCTGGAATTGACAACGCAATCACTGGTGAAAAGCATAACGAGGCGTTATATAACGTGTTTTGACTACAGAAACCACTTTGTAGCGAACCGCAGTGTCCCTGCTAGCACAGTTGTTATTAACTAGTTGTGGTAACCGATTAATGACTAAATTCAGTCATAAATAGGTTGCAGCAACCAGAAATGACAAAAGTATGCTACTTGGGGTTCTATCCCAGTAAACCATTTGGTTTGTATATCTGAACGAAAAAGTTATATTTCACGCCATATAAGAACATATATGTACCAAAGTGGAGGCGATATACGTGCGAAAGCTTTGACAATTATTTGTAATTCTTTTTTGCGTAGTTTTTATAACACGCAACTAAATACTCCTGAATATATGATTAAGATATAATCAAATATTGCAATCGTCTATACTGCTTTATAATTCACAGTCATGAATTGTATATGAAGGCACGCACGACTGCAAAACAACTTATTGTTCACTTCGATTTGACATACTCTAATTATTATACAATTCCAATGTGAAATTGACATGAAAACGATTTATTATGAACTTTCTATTACGATTTTGTGTTATCTGGGATGTCATCTTGGTTCCGCAATATTCCGAAAAGAATTTAATTTTCTCATCATCTCCACCTACTAATGACTTAATTCCGAATTTTATTCACCATCAACGGAAGTATCTTGACCTGATAAACAACTTTTTCAAAAACATCAACTTTCTATATCGTCATGGTTCGGAAATATCGCCAAATAAATTAAATTTCACCGTATACTCCATCTAGCGGACTAGTTCTAAACTTTAGTGTTCGTTACCAAATGCGTCTTGGTTTTACAAACAACTTTGTAGTAAATAGCAACCTTCTAGCTCATAACGCTCTAGCTCATAAAAAATTCCTAAATGAAATTAATTTCCTCATCATTAGCGCCATCTGGCGAATCAGTTCCGAACTTTGTTGTATATCACCGGATGTGTCTTAACTAGATAAGAAACTTTGTCGAAAGTCGCAGCCTTCTATCTCTTCACAAACTTGAGCTATTGCCCGCCGTATACTCAGTACACGACGCGACCGCTTGTGTAACTTTTTTCATTTCAGAAAAGTTACGTATGGGGTCGCGCTGGTGTACTAAGTACACGGGCGCAGACACACTACTTTTAGAAGCAATTTTCGACCACTGTTTTTGACGTAGGACTACGTCTTACGGCAAGTTTTGAGATAGGGTGTCATTCCAAAAAATCGAAAAATGCGAGCGTCACGAAAAATGAAAGGTTTTGAGCGCTAATAACTAAGCGGTTTTCCGATCGATTTTCAATATTCTTACACCAATCGATCGCAAAATCCTCTAAGAATTGACCCAAATGAAGAAAAGTATGGATTCTTGATGTTGAACTATTGAAAAATTGAAAATAATGAACCTATGTTTTACCAGAATTCTCGCTTCGTGATTGGTTGGAAGATTCTTTACAATGATCTAAACCTATACCAATTTGATATCTGTGCTTGGGAAGTAAGCCAAAACAAGTGACGAAGTTTCCTCATTTCAACAAGATTTCTTATCACCGCGGTTAAACCTAGACCATTTTGATGTCCTTGCTTGGGAAGTACGCCAGAAAGAGTGTTAAAGCCCCCTCGTGCCAACAGATTTCTTACGAACGTGATTAAATCTAGTCCAATTTGATGTCTGTGTTAGGGAAGTATGACAGAAAAAATGACACAAGTTCGTTGTCTCAACAGATTGCAAATTCTTTACTGCGAGACGATTAAACCTAGGCGAATTTGATATCTGTGTTGGAAAAATGTGCTACAGCTGTAGTGTTCGGTTACAATAGGACTCTGTATGAATACGCATGCTTGCCATTTCATTGTGAAGTGTAGTGAAAAGATGTGCTGTTGATAAAATAGGATTGAATTGGTAAAATCCCTTCAACGTGGAGTACCATGGGTAATAAAAAACAATCTTTAATTTCAGTAAGGTAGCAGGAAAGCAATAGTTTGTGTTCTTGATTTTGTGTTTTCAAATGCACAATCTTTTGAGAATTGAACGTATGCAATGTTACTACTTTGATAAATGTTACATACAACGCATGTAGCATGTTTATATGTTGCATAAAGCATGTATACATGAAGAATCGAATGATTACAAGCATGAATACATGCTACTATCACTACAAAGAGACTTACGTAGTCCTGCGTCACCTTTATATGCGGTCGTGTACAACACAACCCCTCTGATTTTTATTTCTTTTTGCTATATTTTGGCATCATTAGAAAGAGGAAGAGCAGATCTTCGAATACAACCAAAACCTGGTTTGATTTGATTAAAAATTCGATAATGTTTTCGCGATTTTCGAAAACGCGTGTATTCAGTACACTAGCGCGACCGCTCTAGGGATATAAAACTTTATCTTACCTTAAATGACTAATCTGCTGTGAATGAATATATTCACCAAGAATTTGTCCATCACTGCTGACGATAGCGGACGCACTATCATCACAACTTGTTTCTATACCCAAAATAAAAGGTCTTTGCGCATTATTATGGCACGGTCGTCTAAAACAAAAAACATAGAATTATGTTGTTACTAATTAATTAATTTATATAGTTTTCATGTGTCTGATTGTAACGGTAGATCCAAGCATGCTGTTGAATAAAAAATCAGAAGGGTTGTGTATAAGATATGTATCATGTATCACCTAGTGTATAAAATCCAATGTGAATCATTCATTTAATTTAAACTACTAACAAAGAGCCGGATGATAAAACGGGCATGGTCTACTTCTCCTATAAGGTTCCCACGGCAAAAACAAAGCAAATGGTTGTATTCATACGGCATAAAGAATGGAAAGAATAATCTGTACTCTACTTTTAGAAGCGAAGAAGTGAGTGCGACAATGCGTGGAATATTCAATTTGGATCATAATTAATCTATTTGCTGCTCAATCATTAGGTAATTTACAAAAGCTGAGATTGATATTTTGTCATGTGCGAAACACATTGAAAATCGTAGTGAAAACGTGCAAAAAGGGAGTGTTGCAATGAATATGTTGGAGAACTAAGGGGTAAAATGTCCAGTCGGAGAAAATGCGGCACTGTAATATTGATTATTATTATTATTATTGTTATTATTATTATTATTATTATAGAGTTTTGGCACTTCTCAGCAAAAATGCTGGAAACTTTCACCTACCCTCGGGCTTCTTTATGCCAAGAGGGGTTAGGCTCTGTGGTTCTCATTCACATTTTTTTTGTTGTTACGTCTGCTCCAGCTGTGTTTAATTGTGGTGATTCAGGAACCTCCTCGTAATATTACAGGTTTCAAGAACCACCGCTTTTTGGATATTGTCCAAATTTTTTTGGAGCTCTGGCTCTTCCAGGGAACGTTGTAGGCTACAGGGCACTACTCCGGTGGCTGAGATGACCACTGGAGGTTCCGGTTCGCGACATAGGCCTTCAGAACTGAACGTCGCTACGGTGGAACCAGCAACCGACACCAGGGGCAACCTGTCGGACTTGGTTTGCTCGCGCGAGGCGAGCAAGCTGTTCGTAATGGATCGCAATGTCCTCGTGCGGCAGGAGATAAGTGCCCCGGGGCGAACCGAGCGAACCCGGTCCGGCCACAGGTGAATATCTCCGCCTCGGATAATCGAGTTCAACGGGCTTGAGCCCTAGGCAGTTTCACGTACTTTTTGACTCTCTATTCAGAGTGCTTTTCAACTTTCCCTCACGGTACTTGTTCGCTATCGGTCTCGTGGTGATATTTAGCTTTAGAAGGAGTTTACCTCCCACTTGGTGCTGCACTATCAAGCAACACGACTCCATGGAAAAATTTTCCACCATCAGCGCCGTTCTACGGGCCTCGCAAGGTACGTTCAATCGCTTCCAAATCCGTTTTGGTCCATTTAACCACCCCGAAGCTGTATGTCAACAAAGGCACGGCAAACGTGTTTATCGCCTTTACTTTGTTGCCGGCAGAGAGGAGTGATTTCAAAATACGGTTGACACGATACAGGAACCGTTCCTGCAGTTCTTTCCTGATAGTCGTGTGGTGAATACCTTTCAGTTGCAGGAATCCCAGGTATTTGTACGACTCACCTTCAATCATACTTCGAATTTCTTCCCTTTCGTTGATGCGGAAACTTTCAGCGTCCATTACTTTACCCCGATGGATATTTACGAGACGACATTTGTCGACGCCAAGCTCCATCCGAATATCGTTGCTGAACGTTGTCACCAGCTGCAACAAATGACGCAGCTTCTCCATAGTTTCCGCAAACAGCTTCAGATCGTCCATATAGAAGGTGTGGGTAATTTTTGTACTCGTTGTCCCACTTTTCAATTGGTAGCCATAGCTGCTTCGGTTAAGTGCTTTGCTGAGGGGGTTCATCGCAAGGCAAAAACCATAGCGGACTGAATGTATCGCCTTGGAAAATCCCCCTTTTTATGCTGAGAGTTCTGGATCGTAACACCTCTATCCCGTCGGTAGTGTGGAGTGAAGTGTTCCATATTCCCATTGCGTGCTTCATTAACCTGATGATGCCACCGTCTATTTTATTATTATTATTATTATTATTATTATTATTATTATTATTATTATTATTATTATTATTATTATTATTATTATTATTATTATTATTATTATTATTATTATTATTATTATTATTATTATTATTATTATTATTATTATTATATTTTATTATTATTATTATTATTATTATTATTATTATTATTATTATTATTATTATTATTATTATTATTATTATTATTATTATTATTATTATTATTATTATTATTATTATTATTATTATTATTATTATTATTATTATTATTATTATTATTATTATTATTATTATTATTATTATTATTATTATTATTATTATTATTATTATTATTATTATTATTATTATTATTATTATTATTATTATTATTATTATTATTATTATTATTATTATTATTATTATTATTATATTATTATTATTATTATTATTATTATTATTATTATTATTATTATTATTATTATTATTATTATTATTATTATTATTATTATTATTATTATTATTATTATTATTATTATTATATTATTATTATTATTATTATTATTATTATTATTATTATTATTATTATTATTATTATTATTATTATTATTATTATTATTATTATTATTATTATTATTATTATTATTATTATTATTATTATTATTATTATTATTATTATTATTATTATTATTATTATTATTATTATTATTATTATTATTATTATTATTATTATTATTATTATTATTATTATTATTATTATTATTATTATTATTATTATTATTATTATTATTATTATTATTATTATTATTATTATTATTATTATTATTATTATTATTATTATTATTATTATTATTATATTATTATTATTATTATTATTATTATTATTTAGTATTATTATTATTATTATTATTATTATTATTATTATTATTATTATTATTATTATTATTATTATTATTATTATTATTATTATTATTATTATTATTATTATTATTATTATTATTATTATTATTATTATTATTATTATTATTATTATTATTATTATTATTATTATTATTATTATTATTATTATTATTATTATTATTATTATTATTATTATTATTATTATTATTATTATTATTATTATTATTATTATTATTATTATTATTATTATTATTATTATTATTATTATTATTATTATTATTATTATTATTATTATTATTATTATTATTATTATTATTATTATTATTATTATTATTATTATTATTATTATTATTATTATTATTATTATTATTATTATTATTATTATTATTATTATTATTATTATTATTATTATTATTATTATTATTATTATTATTATTATTATTATTATTATTATTATTATTATTATTATTATTATTATTATTATTATTATTATTATTATTATTATTATTATTATTATTATTATTATTATTATTATTATTATTATTATTATTATTATTATTATTATTATTATTATTATTATTATTATTATTATTATTATTATTATTATTATTATTATTATTATTATTATTATTATTATTATTATTATTATTATTATTATTATTATTATTATTATTATTATTATTATTATTATTATTATTATTATTATTATTATTATTATTATTATTATTATTATTATTATTATTATTATTATTATTATTATTATTATTATTATTATTATTATTATTATTATTATTATTATTATTATTATTATTATTATTATTATTATTATTATTATTATTATTATTATTATTATTATTATTATTATTATTATTATTATTATTATTATTATTATTATTATTATTATTATTATTATTATTATTATTATTATTATTATTATTATTATTATTATTATTATTATTATTATTATTATTATTATTATTATTATTATTATTATTATTATTATTATTATTATTATTATTATTATTATTATTATTATTATTATCAGAATTTTTCACTTCTCAGCAGTAACGCTGGAAACTTTCACCTACCCCGGGCTATCCGTTTTGCCAAAGGGGTTAGGCTCTGAGGTCTCATTCATCAGTTATTAATTTTTTTTTGGTGTTTGAATGTTTGCTTCGGTTGGATCAGTTATGGTGGTTCAGGAACCTCCGTACAATGTTGCAGGTACCCAAAACCACCGCTTTCTAGATTACTTGTAGTTCGGTGCGCAGCTCCAACTCTTCTAAGGAGCGCAGTAGCGTACAGGGAACTAGTCCAGTAGCAGAGATTACTACTGGAACTATTCGTACTTCCTCCAGGTGCCACATTTGCCGTAACTCCTCGGCCAAATCATGGTATTTCGTGATTTTGGTCGAGAAAGTTGATTGCACATTGTGGTCTAGCGGTACAGCAATATCGATGAGGGTGACCCGCTTTATCCTTTTGTTGTAGACCACAATGTCAGGGCGATTGGCACGTATGAGGACATCCGTTATGATCTCGCGATCCCAGTACAGCTTTACACAGTTATTTTCCAGGACTGGGTGGGGCAGGTATTTGTAGTAGGGTACGTAGCAGTTTACCAAGTTATGCTTCAAAGCAAGTTGTTGGTGCACAATCTTGGCAACCGTATTGTGGCGATTGAGGTAGGCTGTTTCTGCTAACGCTTGGCAGCCTGCAATAACATGCTCAATCGACTCCCCTACTACATTGCACTTACGGCAACGATCCTCTATGTTTTCGTGCAATATGTACCTGCGGTAGTTCTTCGTTGCAATAACCCGGTCCTGGATGGCTACCATGAATCCTTCTGTCTCCGAAAAGAGATCACCTCGCACCAACCACGTATTTGATGCTGCTTTGTCTACGTGTGATTGTTCTAACTGATGGGGGTGCGTCCCATGCAGCTCTTTTTGCTTCCACGTTGCGATCTTTTCCTCGTCGGTTTTAAGAACGCAGTTCAGCTGATAGTCATGCTGCGCCAGGTGCAGAGCGCTGAACCCGTGGTCTGCCTCGCAAACAGTGCGATAGATTTCATGACGGTTCTGGCTTTCTACGAAATATCTCCGCAACTGTTGGATCTGTGAGGCACAAAGTGCCTGGATATCAATCACACCTATTCCTCCTTCACTTCGTGGTAAGGTGATTCTTTCGGTGGCCGATTTTGGGTGGTGCGAACGGTGTTTTGTCAGCGATACTCTTAATGCTCGTTCGATCGCTTCCAAATCCGTTTTGGTCCATTTGACCACCCCGAAGCTGTATGTCAACAGCGGCACGGCAAACGTGTTTATAGCCTTGATCTTGTTGCCGGCCGAGAGAAAAGTCTTCATTATACGGTTGATACGATGCAAGAAATTTTCCTGCAGTTCTTTCTTGATCATCGTGTGGTGAATACCTTTTAGTTGCAGGAATCCCAGGTATTTGTACGATTCACCTTCAACCATACTCCGAATCTCTTCTCTAGGGTTGACGCGGAAACTTTCGGCGTCCATAACTTTACCCCGGTGAATATTGACGAGTCGACATTTGTCGATGCCCAACTCCATCCGGATATCGTTGCTAAACGTCGAAACCACTTGCAACAATTGATGCAGTTGATCCTTCGTTTCCGCAAACAGCTTCAAATCGTCCATATAGAAGGTGTGGGTAATTTTTGTTCTCGTTGTCCCACTCTTCAACTTGTAGCCATAACTGGTTCGGTTAAGTGTTCTGCTAAGGGGGTTCATCGCAAGGCAGAACCATAGAGGACTAAAGGTGTCACCTTGGAAGATCCCCCTTCTTATGCTAAGAGTTCTGGACCGTAACACTGTTGCTCCATCGGTAATGTGCAGCGATGTGTTCCACATTCTCATTGCGTGCTTCATTAGCCTGATGACGCCATCGTCTATTTTATACAATTCCAGTACCTTAATGAGATACGTGTGTGGTACGGAGTCGTATGCTTTTTTATAGTCGATGTACGCCATACCAAGGTTTCGTTTGTTTTGGCTTGCCTGACCAACAATAACTGCATCGATGATGACTTGGTCTTTGCAGCCTTGTGTGTTTTTTCGGCAGCCTTTCTGTTCTTCTGTCATCACTCCGTTGGCATCACAATGGTCCTGCACTTTACTACTAATTACCGATGATAGCACTTTGTACAGACTTGACAAGCATGTTATTGGTCTGTATTTGGCTGGATCAGCTGTGTTTCGGTCCTTCGGTAGAAGGTAGGTTACCCCCTTAGTGATGAATTCTGGGAGTGTTCGGGGGTCTCTTAAGACCATATTGAAGCATTCCGCTAACCGTCCGTGAATTGTAGAGAACTTTTTATACCAAAAATTGTGGACAAAGTCTGGTCCAGGTGCGGCCCAATTCCTAGTATACCGTGTAGCCTCACGAATATCCTGGGCGGTCAATACTACAGCGGCCATGCTATCAATTTCATCACTATTTTCCTCCTCTTCTACCAACCACATCCCATCATTGTTGTGTTGAGCGGGGTTCTCCCATAAATTGGCCCAGAATTGTGTAACTTGGCCAATCTCCGGAAGTCCTTCGCTGTAGTTGGGTTTCTCTTTTCTGATGTGGTTATAGAACTCCCTTTCGTTAGTGTTGAACATTCGGTTTTGTTCTTTCCGTTTCGAGCATTCAACATAATATTATTATTATTATTATTATTATTATTATTATTATTATTATTATTATTATTATTATTATTATTATTATTATTATTATTATTATTATTATTATTATTATTATTATTATTATTATTATTATTATTATTATTATTATTATTATTATTATTATTATTATTATTATTATTATTATTATTATTATTATTATTATTATTATTATTATTATTATTATTATTATTATTATTATTATTATTATTATTATTATTATTATTATTATTATTATTATTATTATTATTATTATTATTATTATTATTATTATTATTATTATTATTATTATTATTATTATTATTATTATTATTATTATTATTATTATTATTATTATTATTATTATTATTATTATTATTATTATTATTATTATTATTATTATTATTATTATTATTATTATTATTATTATTATTATTATTATTATTATTATTATTATTATTATTATTATTATTATTATTATTATTATTATTATTATTATTATTATTATTATTATTATTATTATTATTATTATTATTATTATTATTATTATTATTATTATTATTATTATTATTATTATTATTATTATTATTATTATTATTATTATTATTATTATTATTATTATTATTATTATTATTATTATTATTATTATTATTATTATTATTATTATTATTATTATTATTATTATTATTATTATTATTATTATTATTATTATTATTATTATTATTATTATTATTATTATTATTATTATTATTATTATTATTATTATTATTATTATTATTATTATTATTATTATTATTATTATTATTATTATTATTATTATTATTATTATTATTATTATTATTATTATTATTATTATTATTATTATTATTATTATTATTATTATTATTATTATTATTATTATTATTATTATTATTATTATTATTATTATTATTATTATTATTATTATTATTATTATTATTATTATTATTATTATTATTATTATTATTATTATTATTATTATTATTATTATTATTATTATTATTATTATTATTATTATTATTATTATTATTATTATTATTATTATTATTATTATTATTATTATTATTATTATTATTATTATTATTATTATTATTATTATTATTATTATTATTATTATTATTAATCTTGTAAAATCTTGCAATCCTTATTAATTACTTATACTAACTAACTAAACCAAACTCCCTACTGACGATTCCAAAACTCGATGCAGCCTCTCTTAAAAACTACTTCCGATGACGCACGCTTAATTGTCGGTGGTAAACGGTTCCAATTTAGCACACCTCTAACGAACAACGAGTTGGCGTAGTTTGTTGTGTTATTCATAGGGACCATTAAGTTTTCCAAACGGCGACCACGGGAACGTATTGATTTTCTGTGCAGTATGGCAGGATTTTGTGTCGCTATCAGTTTCCTCAGGAAAACACAGGATCGATACGAGTAGAACACCTGTAGAGGGCATCCCAACAAATTTTTCTGCAGATGAGTCACATGATCATACCGGCTTAACCCATATATAAAGCGTACGCAACAATTTAGTGCCACTCGAAGGCGATCGAAAGAAGCAGCACTGAGGCGAACGTGGAAAATATGTCCAAATAGAAAATGCGGCAAGATTAGCGATTTGAACAGTTTTAACTTGATATCAACTGGTGCAGCAGACATGCAAGTATACAGCGTTCGCAGACCAGCATATATTTTTCCGCACTGCTGTGATAATAGGCCGTCCCATAGCAGGTCACTTTGAAAAATGAATCCAAGATTAGTCATTTTTTCGGACCACTCGATACACACTCCGTCCATCATGATGTTGGACATCGGCAGCATAGGTCCATTATGTCTTCTCCGTCTGCTGGAAACGAACAAAGCCTTGCTTTTATCAGGATTAACTACAAGTCCATTTCGCCGCGACCACGCCAGAATCATTTCAAGGTCTTCATTTACTTTGCTGGTTATTTCGCGCATACACGGGCTGAGACCTCCAATGTAAAGCTGCACATCATCAGCATACATCTGGATAGAGCAATACTGAAGAACGTTCAGGAGGTCATTTATGTGACAACAAAACAGCAAAGGGCCGAGAACTGAGCCTGAGGTACACCAGATGTTATTTGAACCATACTCGAAAAGCGATCACCACAGAACACTGCTTGTTGTCTTCCTTGTAAATATGAACGCATCAGGCCGATAGCTGAAGAGGAGAAATTGAATTGTGTTTGCAGTTTCGCCAATAGTTTCCGATGTGGAATGGTATCAAATGCTTTCGAAAATCAAGTAGCAGTAAAATGCCGACACTTTTTCTATCGATTATTGCCCCTAAGTCGTCATGAACTCTTAGCACAGCGGTTTTAATGCTTTGACCTTCACGAAAACCAGCTTGAAATTCACTAAGGTTGTTACTTTCCACGTAAGAAGTCATTTGTTGCTTGAGTAGTTTCTCGAAAATTTTAGATAATCCGTATAATATACTGATTGGACGTAAGTTTGTGATGTCATTAAGTCGTGGATTCTTCTTCAATGGCAAAATCTTTGCTTGCTTCCAATAATTCGGAAAAGTAGAGGATGCAATGAGGCGGTTGAATAAATGCGTTATATGCTGGATAACCAACGTTAAGATGATCTTATAAATTTGATAGGCAAGCCATCTAGTTCTACCGCATTTGACGTGATTTCCCAGATAGCATTTGTAACTTCCCACCAATACACACTGGGCGAAAAGAGAAGTGATGGCAACGTTGCATTTGAAAAACTTTCTTGTACGGTGGCACTGCCGGTATAGTTCGATAAAAACAGATTATTGACTTCATCGGGATTAAAATCACTGGGCAACGCCGTTTGTGCTTTGCCAACCCCCAAGCTCCTCACACGTTGCCATAAACATTTTGATGACGTTCTGCTATCCAAATATCTCTCAAGGTATTCTTTTTTTGCTCTGGCAACCTCGGCGTTCGCACGATTTCGCAACACCTTATACTGTTGTCTCTTGATGGCCTTCAGTTGTGGTGTAGCTCTAAGCCAATCTTTGTACGCCAGATCATGTTCAAGGAGGCACCGCCGAACATTACCGTTAAACCATGCGTTTGATTTCCAACGGCGAGCTCTGGTTCGGAGAGGTATACAGCAGTCGTGTACAGCTTTGATATGGTGATTGAAGAATTCTAAACATTCATCGGGGTTCTCATTTTCACAAAAATAATTCCAGGGAATCGAGAGTATTGCGTTTTCCAGAGATTGCGAGTCGAAGTTCACATAATCCCGATAAGTGTTCCCATGTGTAGACTGTGTGATATTGAAATCTGTCGACGCAAAAGTTAAATCATGTTGTAACAGTCCAGGAAAACTGACCTGATTAAAGCGTATGACCTTTTCATTATTGCTGGTAATAAAAAGGTCTAACTGTGAACTTCCTTCGTTATGGAAAAATGTTGGCTCTTCACCAACAGGCGTTAACGAAAAATTGCTGAGAATAGCTTCAAACGTTACACGTCTGGCAATTGAACGAAGCATGTCAGCGTTGAAGTCTCCTACGATGAAAATGTGTTCGTAGCGAACAGCGAATTTAGTCAGCTTTAAATTTAATTTATTTTGAAGTGCATGGTGCCCCAAAGGCAGTCATTTTTCAACAACTGACACATAAACACATAACACAATAACTAAGCGTGCTCATTTACTACAGATTTTGGCTCAATTTTCTAAAAATTGACCATTTAGGTTGAGTGACCGGAATTAGGAGCTGATCGCAATTATGTGCGGTCACGGTACCATAAGAAGATCGTGATAGCATAATTATTATTCATGGTGTATTTTCATAAAACATAGTGAAAACTCCATGAGTCATTTTGCTCATTTTGAAGATTTAAATTTTATTCGTAGAAAATTAAGCATATATAGTGTCTTATAGGGTTCAAAGTGCAAATGAGTTTTGACGAGACCTTCATCAGTATCTAACTAACTTAGACTGTTTGTGGAGTAGCAGCTTGATCCCCTATTTAAACCGAATAGGGATTGTAGGTACATAATCCAGTGGGTATGCAAAAACCGGTAGTCGCCATATCCCAAAAAAAAACATATTTTAGTTAGGGGGCATCCATAAAGTACGTCACGCATATAGGGGGGAGGGGGGGTTGACCTAATCGTGACGATTTGTGACGTAGGGGGGAGGGGGGGTATGAAGTTATGTGACGTCACATGAAAAAAAAAATCAAATGGAAAATTTATTCGGGAAATTATAATTTAGCCTTCATTTGAAGATACAACTATTGAAGGCTTCTATAAAATTAACGTACTGATAGATTTTAAAACAAATAGTTAAATTTTTTGAATGAACACTTTTTTGAACATAAATGTGTGAACAAGACTCATTTATTCTATGTAGTATGAACTCTCCATTAAGGCTTTACAGAATATGCAGTACACCGCTGAAGAGCTGCTTGAGTACCGTCCTGCCTAAAAGATTTTTGCAACCGCAAATAGCAGTCGCACAAACTCCTGAAGGGTTACGGGATGCTACCAGAGACCCACGGCAATGTTTTCCCTTGATATTCGTGCTGAACTCAATCGATGAACAAAAACTCATACCGAAGTTCCACGGCTGCTTTTAAGGTTTTTCGGTATAATTTATACTGCCCCTCACTCAAAAGCTCTCTGAAGGATAGGGTTTAAGCCACTTGCGGATTAAATTTCGCATCTAAGGTAGTGTTGAATAATTATACGATTGAAGAAATACACTAAATGACAAAGTCCCTCAAAAAAGTTCTTCCAAGGCGTGTTGCTGCAAGACGTCAGCTGGAAGTCCTGATTCTTTCAACTAGATCAGACGAATTTGAGTGGATGAATGTAAAGGGCGTAGATATGCGCTAAACATTAATCGACGGCACATCAGCGACTTCTAAAGCATATCCGATTGCAGCAATTGAAGATCATCTTCAAAATCCGTTAATCGATGACTTATAAGCTCGAAAAGTTTCCTTTTTTTATTTGCTGAAATTCATTTGATAGCTTTAAATAAAAAGGTTGGAATGAATATTTAATTTTTTTGTTGTGAAGGGGGGGGGGGGGGATTGCCGTGACGTGACGTACTTTCTCAGGGGGGGTCACGAATGTGTGACGAAATGTGACAAGGGGGGGACGGGGGGTTTATTTTGGTCAAAATTTGCGTGACGTACTAAATGGATGTCGCCTTACCTATTACGTAAAAAAGCGGTGAAATGTTATTACCTGTTTGATTATTAGGAAGATTGGATGGATATTCTTTAAAAATTTCAAGAGATTCGGCAACATCCAGCTTCCAAATATTATTGATAGGGCGGAGAAGGTTAATGTTGCGAAAACGCAACGCACTTTCATTCGATTCCAGAGAAGCCCCGGTTTAAGATATCAACTTGGACCCTGAGAAACAAAGAAAGATTGGAAAAAAATCTAATCGACCTGTTTTTGCTCAAAGGTCAGATGTTACATGTAACATAATTACAGCTGTGACAAAACAACAGGTTTTGCTATTTTTCAGACAGTTAAGGAAAAATGCTCATAAAACTCGATTTTACCTCTAATAACGCCTGAGCTATCAATCAGTGTTAGTAAGAGTCGGTTGCTTGCCAAAAAAAATTTTGTTTCATAATTTTGATTATTTTTGTAATTTTAAGATAGGTTTGAAGCTTTGCGTTGCGAAAACGCAACGCTAGGAAGTAACGATATTCAAAATTTGCAACGGGAACGTTTATTTTCGTTCGTTCGCTGCGGTGTTTCATTTGATATCGTTGCTTTTTAGTAAACAAATGAATATAAATCTTATCTGGAGGAATTGAGTGATGGCAACGACAGTATCATGGACCCAAATTTTATGTTACAACCTTTCCGGAACGTGTTGGTAGGCATTTAATCATCTGCAATGACATGCATTTAGCATTAAAACTGCATACTATGCGTCTAGTGCAAAGATGGTCTCCAACCCAAATGTTTCGATATTTCTCATAAAACATAACATGTAATACTCTAAGTCGTTCATTTAATCTTTATTAATACTCAAAATCACAAAAAAAATGCCAAATTTGATTTAACGGTAAAAAAGTATGACGCATTTATATGCATAATAATGAAGGTATGCAAAAACGATATACCCTTAACGTCCAGCGTTGCGTTTTCGCAACGTAGCGTTGTGAGACACAGGGTCAAAATTAAAAATACATGTCAGCGGCTTTTTCTTAGGTGACCTAAAAGAGAATTATCCCGAAAGTTTCAACTTTCTATCCCTGCTGGGAAAAGTGTGGGGCTTAATGGGTTAAGAGCATGAAATTAAACCCCAAATTTCATGTTACTGGTAACAAACACAGGTTACTACGAATTTACGAATTTGTGCAACTGTTTATGCTATGCTATTCTATGCTAGGATTTTTTGTGGATCCTAATCGTGTTTGGAGCTGGTTATTTCTATTAGTGTAGACGATATCCATTCCATACTTTTTAAATTTAGTATGAAGCTGATGTGTTAAACCACTATCATACTCGACAGCCACCCTTTTCAGATCTTCGGCTATAGGGGTTAGTGTCGTAAAAGAATTTCGAAGTAATAATTTCCTTTTGACGTAGGACTACGTCTTTGGTTACTATACTGGGACAGGGTAGCACTTTGTGAAAACGAAAATAGAAGTATAACGTTTGAATGAAAGATTTCAAATGCTAATAACTACTAAACTACTGAACAAAACTTTACAATTTATATGTCGTCGGATAGATAAAATGGCCACCAATTTTTATTATTTTATAGGGGGGTAAAAGAGCAATTTTAAGGAGGGCGTAAGAGGGGGGCTCCTATACAAATTAAATATAAATTTCCTCAAAACTGGAGAACTAATCAAGCAAATGGAGCCAAATTTGGCATGTGGTGGGTTTCAGAAGGCAGGATTTCTTTCTACGGAGTGCTGAGACCTCTTCCCTTCCAAAGGGGGGTTGGGGGGGGGCTCCCATACAAATGAAATACAAATTTCCTAATAACTCCAGAACTAATCAAGCAAAAGGAACAAAAATTGGCATGTGGAGGTTTTTGGAGGTAAGATGTTTTTCTATGGTGTACTGAGAACTCTTCTTCTAAGAGGGGGCTCTCATTCAAATGAAATACAAATTTCCTCATAACAGTAAAACTAATCAAGCAAATGGAAACTAATTTGGCATGTGGGCGTTTTTGGAAGAATAAATTTATTTTGAATTTATTTGTTTTATGATGGTTTCAGACCCCTCACCCCTATGGTAGGATGATAAGGACTCTCATACAAATAAAACAGACATTTTTGCGTATGTGTCATATTTTTTGCTATGTAACAAGCGATAAGCTGTGAAAATAAACTAGTAAAACCTGTAGTTTTTTTATTCAAAATAGCTTGGATGGTTTCTTTCTTATAACCATTCAGCCTGGCAATCTCGAAAATATAACTCAATTCATTATCTTTTCCTTCCTTACACAATGGAAGAGTTTCCACACGGTGAATCATGTGGTGGAAAGCGGCCATTTTGTTTTGAAATGAGTGGTTGAATGTGATAGGTATCACCCGTTTCGTATTAGTGGGTTTCCTATAAATTTCGAAATTAAATTTTGTGGAATGCCTTATGGCAACAACCTCTAAGAATGGAAGTCTATTGTTCTGTTCCTTCCCAAATGTAAAATTAATATCTCTGTGGACGTTATTGAGTATGTGTAAGAGAGTATCAAAGTTCTCTTGTTTTAAAATACAAAATAAGTCGTCCACATATCTCCACCAGCGATCTGGTAAAACATTCATTTCCTTTAATTGTTGTTAATCTTATGTAGCCCTTAACCCTTTAAGCCCGAGCCCACACAATTGTGTAGGTGAGACATGACTACTTTTAAAAATTTTTCCTTTCCTTTCTAAACGGCGTATTGTGTAAACATCGTAACTCGCAGAAAAAATAAAAAATAGCTGAAAAGCAGTTTTATTTTGTATTTGGATTAATTATTGTCTAGTCTTCAAAATCTTGTGAAAACAGCAAAAAGTTTTATCTGTCGTATTTTCTTATTGGATCCGTATTTCGAAATTGCTTGGATAAAAAATTATTGGTAATTTGTATTTCTAATTGATGTAATTAAAAATTTACGGAAAATAACTTTTACAACTTACTTATGCACATTGTTTGCCATACCTACACAATTGTGTAGGTTCGGCCTTATTGTATACCTACTTTTACCTTTACGTTCCCGCCGGGACTTCAAAAATTATTGTACTTGCCGTTACACTTTTGGCTCTAGCTTAACTATTATTTGCTCGAATTTTATACAACTTGTATTCAAAGAACCCCCTTAGATTGACCTTCAATAAAAAAATATATTAGCAAATTTTGGATTTATTTCCCGGAGATATTCCAGATCGCCGTGGGATTATTTTTTCGCGTCATAAGTAACAGATAAAATAAAACGAAATCTGCTGCTGCCATCTCATTTTGAGTCAGTAAGAATGAATACATTATACTGTAGAGCATTCGTTCATGCTCCACACTATGGAACTTCCGTTTAGAGTACTACCGGAACCTAAAACTGGTCATTTATAAATTGTAAAATAATAAAGAAGTGTGGCAAATGATGTATTCAACTACGGGATTTTCTAAGACAAATTCTTGGATCAACATTTGAATGTTTTTAAGCCAGTCTGGACGTTCCGGTATATCTGTTGTATTAAGGTTAGTAAAAACTTAACTTGCAAAAAGTTAAGCGTATTTCCATAGCTGCGTAGCGACCGTCCACTTCCACTGCTTCAGAAAGTGAAGTCTATGGACCTCGAAGCGATGATCTCGCTCTAAACTAAACGGGATCAACCCTTATTCAATTCTGTGGACTTCTTTACACAAAATAATTAGGTTTTCATGTTTTGTTTTTTCAAAGCCTGGCTTGGTATAGTCCAAAAAGGGTAAACAATGTTAAAAAAATAGGGGAAAATGAGCAAAATGGGGCACTTCCCGATGACAAACGGGAAAGCGGTGGGCACCATGCGATTTTCTGGAAAATTTTACATAAGATCACCTACATTTTATCAGCCTGCAGGCCATATCTCAATTGCATCCGTTTGTTTGGCTCGTTTTGCCCATAGTGCAATAGTATAAGATAAGGCCGAACCCACACAATTGCAATGCAATGTGCAATGTGTAGAATACACTGGTTTTGGTATCTCGAGCGATAAAAAAATTTTATATTGATCCAAAAACCAAAAATATCGTAACTAAAACCCTCCGTGCTTAAAGGGTTAACCATTGTTCTCCACTCATTTTCATTTCCTCTACGTTGTGAAAGTAGCCAATTTTCGAAAATTTTTACGGCTTCGTTCACCGGAACACTAGGGAACAAAGCCGTTACGTCAAATGATATCCTGATTTCCTCAGCTCTAATGTTACCTCAGGCATTCAAATTTTCGATGAAATCTCCTGTGCTCTTAACAGATCGACTGGGAAACTTCCTTTGCATAGCTTGAAAGTCTTTGACTAGCCACTTTGCTTCTTTTTCGGTTGGGTATCCTACTGAAGAAATAATTTCCCTCATTTCATTACCAGGTTTGTGCATTTTTGGAATGTCCTTTATTTCGGGAGAACAGGGTAAGAAATACGATGATTATTCCAGGGATCACCAATAATGTTCTTGTGATCCTGGATAGTTCTATCCACACGTCTGGCCATTTCGGTGGCTGTTTCAAGAACTCCATGCTGCAAAAGGTAAAGGTACTGGACTGCAAGCAATTGCATTCAGCGTGGATCGAAAACGGGAAGAAAATATTCTACCCTTCGGAATCCTTTCGGGTAACTTTCGCCGGATCTGCATTGCCAAACTACATCCTTCTGGATAGGGTTCGTCTGCCTGTACGCCTGTTCGTACCGCGGGTCATGAACTGCCAGAACTGCAAGCAGTTGGATCATACAGCCTCCTACTGTTGCAATAAGGCACGCTGTAGCAAATGTGGCGGCAATCATGTGGAGAACGCTTGTAATGAGGACACTGAGAAGTGTCCTTACTGCGAGGGAACCCCACATGATCTCGCGGCATGTGCCACGTACAAACAGCGCGAGGAAAAAATTAAACGCTCCCTTAGGGAACGTTCCAAGCGCTCTTTTGCAGAAATGCTCAAGAAAGCCGAGCCATTGACCAACGAAAATATTTATTCCTTTTTGCCAACCGATGAGGGTACTTCTGACGAACCCCTCGAAGGATGTTCTTATGCCATGCAAGAAAGCTCTAGGAAGAGGAAAACAATTAACTCTCCTCGACTTACTCGCAAAGGACTTAAGATATCCCCGAGCGGAATGGAAAATACATCAAACTCGAAGAAAAGCGGTGAAAAAAATCCGAAGCAGGTACCTCCAGGGTTGCAAAATTTGAGATCAAACCAGGAGTACCCACCGCTTTCTGGTGCACCAAAAACCCCTGGCACATCCAACTTACACTCAGAGATCAAATCGGGAAAGGGATTTTTGAAGTTCTCTGACATTGTGGACTGGATATTTCAAACCTTCAACATCTCGGATCCACTCAAAAGCTTTCTACTTGCCTTTATTCCCACAGTTAAGACATTTTTGAAGCAACTAACAGCACAATGGCCCCTCTTCTCAGCTATCGTATCCTTCGATGAGTAATACGTCGAACAATGCTGAGAACTATCGCTGTGTTACAGTGGAATTGCAGAAGTATCATCCCCAAATTCGACCTTCTCAAACAATTATTAAATATTTCTAACTGTGACGTATTCGCGCTCTGTGAAACTTTTCTCAATTCAAGTAATGATCTCAACTTCCACGATTTTAACGTCATCCGACGAGACCGAGGATCACATGGTGGAGGAGTACTTCTAGGGATCAAGAAGTGCTATTCGTTCTTCCGGATAGACCTCCCCTCGTTCTCGAATATAGAAGTCGTTGCCATTCATGCTAGAATAAAAGAAAAACACCTTTGTATCGCTTCGATATATATCCCTCCATCGGTGCGGATTGAGCAGAAGCAACTTTCTGATATTGCAGAATTGCTTCCCGCACCCTTGCTAATTCTGGGAGATTTCAATTCCCATTGCACTCAATGGGGGTCGTTATACGACGACAACCGATCCTCCCTAATTAATAACCTGATTGACGACTTCGATATGGCACTTCTAAACACTGGGGAAGCGACACGTATACCTAATCCTCCAGCCCGCGCCAGCGTACTGGATCTATCTCTCTGTTCAACATCACTAGCGTTAGATTGCAAGTGGAAGGTAATCAATGATCCGCATGGTAGTGATCATCTGCCAATCCTTGTATCAATTACTAATGGCTACCCGCCCGTGCATTCAATCAATGTTACATACGACTTCACACGCAATATCGATTGGAAACGCTACGCGGCCGTAATCTCAGAAAACATCGAATCGCGCGATGAACTTCCTCCGGAGGAAGAATACGATTTTATTACTGGCTTGATCCTCGACGTCGCGACTCAAGCTCTGACGAAACCGATACCCGGGAAAACGTTCAACGTTCAAAATTTTCTATAGCTCTCCTTTCTTGCAACAATACTGCTCCAGGGTTAGACAGAATCAAATTCAACTTGTTGAAGAATCTGCCTGACCCTGCCAAAAGACGCTTGTTGAACCTGTTCAATAAGTTTCTCGAGCTGAATATTGTTCCGCAAGACTGGAGGCAGGTGAAAGTAATCGCCATTCAGAAACCCGGGAAACCAGCCTCCGATCATAATTCTTATAGGCCGATTACGATGCTTTCCTGTATCCGAAAGTTAATGGAGAAAATGATCCTCCTTCGCCTAGATAAATGGGTCGAAGAGAATGGCTTACTTTCAAATACCCAATTTGGCTTCCTCAGGGGCAAAGGAACAAACGATTGCTTAGCGTTGCTGTCTACTGAGATTCAACTCGCCTACGCTCAGAAGGAGCAAATGGCGTCCGTCTTTTTGGACATTAAAGGGGCCTTCGATTCTGTCTCCGTAGAAGTTTTGACCGAGAAACTTCACTTGCAGGGTCTCTCACCGGTTATGAATAATTTTTTGCTCAATCTCTTGTCGGAAAAACGCATGAGTTTTACACATGATGATTTGACAACATCTCGAATTAGCTACATGGGTCTTCCCCAGGGCTCATGCCTAAGTCCATTTCTGTATAACTTTTTTCGACATAGATAGTTGCCTCGAAGAGTCATGCACGTTAAAGCAACTTGCAGATGATAGCGTTGTTTCCATCACAGGATCCACGGCTAACGATTTGCAAGGACCCTTGCAAGATACTTTGGACAATTTGTCCGATTGGGCGTTAAAGCTGGGTATCAAATTCTCCCCGGAAAAATCAGAGTTGGTCGTTTTTTCTAGGAAGCATGATCCAGCACAACTTCAGCTCCTACTTATGGGTAAAACGATTGCTCAGGTACTAGTTTACAAATATCTCGGTATCTGGTTCGATTCCAAATGCACTGGGCATGCCACTTTAGGTATCTGATTCAAAAATGCCAACAGAGGATAAACTTTCTTCGTACAGTTACCGGAACTTGGTGGGGAGCTCACCCAGGAGACCTTACAAGGCTGTACCAAACCACGATATTGTCTGTACTTGAATATGGGTGTTTCTGCTTCCGATCCGCCGCTAACACGCATATTATCAAGCTAGAAAGAATACAATATCGTTGTCTGCGTATAGCCTTAGGCTGCATGCAATCGACTCATACGATGAGTCTTGAAGTGCTGGCGGGGATTCTACCGTTGAAGAATCGCTTTTGGGAATTGTCCTATCGTCTACTCATTCGATGTGAGATTATGAATCCATTAGTAATTGATAATTTCGAAAGGCTAGTCGAACTTGAATTTCAGTCTAGATTTATGACCTTATATCTTGACTACATGGCTCAAGATATCAACCCTTCTCAGTTTGCTCCCATAAATGTCGTATCACTAGATACATCGAACTCTGCTATATTCTTCGACACCACCATGAAAGAAGAAACTTTCGGTATCCCGGATCAACTGCGATCGCAAGAGATTCCCAAGATTTTCTTCAATAAATTTAAAAGTGTTAGTTGCGATAAGATGTTCTATACTGACGGATCCTACCTCGACGAGTCCACTGGCCAGTGTTGCCACATGTACAGATTTATCTGGAAAAGTACAGATTTTTCCGAAGTTTTTGGTACAGATTCTGTACGGTACAGATTACAGATTTTTGTCATAAAGTACAGATGGGTACAGATTTTTTTGGGTGTCAAAAACTAATTTTTTTCTTTCAGTTTTGTTACTTGAAATCAATAGAGGAGCACCTCTTGACATGAATGCAAACAAAACAAAACATGTCTGTCTTTAAGGTAATGTACCAATATCATCAAAGAAATCAGTAATTTGCGATTTTTCTATTTTTTAAAGCAAACAAACCAGGTTTCCCTATGTAACAAACCAACTTTGTGGTACAGATTTTGGTATAGATTTTTCAAAGCAAAAGTACAGATGAAAAAGATTTTTTTACCTTCCAGTACAGATGAATATGTGGCAACACTGACTGTAGTACCTACAGTAGTGTTTCGCATGCCATATGATGTTACAAAATGCGTACTTTCGTAGAAAAGAGGCGTGCCCATTTCGCCCCGTGTGCTCATTATGCCCCTAATCCCCCTACAAGTGTTCGATGCCTTAGACTGGAATATTCGAGCTTTGAATGTCGACCATGAAAGTGTTCGAAGTTTGTATCAAAACCAACTGCAGTTTTTGATTATTTTTCAATGTGAATTAACATTTTATCCTCATTTTTTAAATTTTCACACGAAAATAATTAAATTTCCATGCCATAAATTCCCATATTAACCCATTTATGGGGGTAGAATAAACATGTTTTTGAACATTTTTCTTTGAAGGAAGTTTCAGCATAGCTTAAGTGCTCGAAGTTTGAATCAAAACGGTACCTTGGTGACAAACGAATGCAATTTTTTCATTTAGTGGCCTTGCCTCATTTTTAACCAGATTTACACCGTGTAATACCACCAACACAAACGTCCCGGTGTGTTTGAATGTTGCATTAGCATTAAGTACACTGTGAAAATAATGGAAAATTTAAACCTAAACACAGCGTATATAGAAACAGAAAACTACGTAGTGGAACTAATAATGCCAAAACACTTCGTGTACAGAAACCTCAAAACGCACATCTTTATGAAGATCGGTTCAATAATTTTGATATAGGTACAAATTTTCATTTTTTCCGCCCATTGAGATAAAAAACTAATCCACTATAGTAGAGCGCATAGTCCACAGATTCAATCTCCGTGCTTGAAAATCCGTACATGAAAATTTCCTTTTCCTCCAATCCTCCTTCCCTCCTTGCTACATCTCTGAGAGGTAAAACTGATAGCACTAAAACATTCCTCGTGGCGTAAAGCCCCTGTACGCAAATTTTTGTGACGATCAACGCAATATTTTTTGAGCCTATAGTTGACTAACAGACAGGCATTGCCTTATTTCTTGAATAAACTCCTTAAGGCTATGCCACTTTGTTTAAACCCCCCTAAGAAAAGTTATTGGCTGCGTCGCTGCTACAGCACCATGCTAAAAGAATTAATTTTAAAGTATATTTATTTTTCAAAATGTTTCTGTTTTCGATACAGGAGTGCCGCAGGATCCCGAGAATTGCTGTTGTAATCAATGAGTCGAATGAATATTGGTTGGTCACTGCAACTGTCAGGTATTCAGAAAATAATGCATCACGAGGCATCTAATAAACCATCAGATTTATAATCGGAATTCGAAATATGAAGCGCTTGACGCTGGCATTTCAAATGTTTTTTTTATTTGCACATCTATCAATTCAAAAGTGTATTGCCAGGTCAGACTCATTTCCAACTGATATCACTAATAAAAGTTATTTTGATCCAAAACTGGAGGCTCTAATAAGGCAGGAAACAACAGATGAAGAAAGTCAACCGATATTTCCAGAGCGGTCCGATGCTGTTTACTTTGTCATAGCATTACATGGTGGATCCAAAGTGTGGAGTCGAACGTTAGCTAGGACTTTATTGGACCTTGGAGTTCCATTTTCTAATCCACAAGGACCGCCTTTAAGGCCAATAATTCTTGATTTGCCACCAAATGGAAGGTACATACGATGTGCTTGTACATTTGACTTTGTCAAATAGTTTCAAATATTTCAGATACTCTTCAAAAGTCCTGACAACATTATGTGAACTTATAGATAGTACTCCATTGGCTGGAATGATTGTAATTGGAAATGGACAATCAGCCAACATGATTGCTCTTGCCGGCAGCTCTATGAAGATACCAGTCCTTTGGGCAAAGGGAGGCATTGCTAGTATTCATGAGTTTGCAAATGAGGTAAATAATCCTTCGTAATAGACACACGTTTTATATAAAATATTATCTTTATATAGCTTATGTCCAAATCACAAGCAATATTACAGCCATCTTCCCGCGAAATTTTGGACGCAATACAATCATTGCTTATACAGGTAACAAAGTAGTTTTGTTTGTAGGCTAGTGACTATAAAAGTTCATCTTTCAGGCTCATTGGAATTCATTTTATATACTATCAGATGTAAAATCAACTATTCTACTTAGCGGTAAAGAAGGATACGCCCTGAAAAGAAAACCGTTACGTGCAACAATTTTGCCAATACCTAATAACGATAACCTCATATACAAGTAAGTAGATCATTAGGCAAAACTCAGTTTTAACAAGTTTATCATAAAATCTTGATGTTAGAGCTGCGGGAACGGGACATGAGTTATATGGAAGTTAAGGTATTGCCACACGGAGCATGAAAACTGTGGTATAATTCGCTACTATATAGTCGTGATAGATTTTTATGACAAAGGTCTATGAGGTTTTGGGGAACAATTTTAAAAAATATGGCTATGGCGTAATAGAAGCTATATAGTAGAAAACTATCGCAGTGTGCTGTGAAGTAGAGTTTTCAAGCGTTCACATGAGTATTGTTTTGTTCGCGTTTTCTTTCGTTTTGTGATTTGTTTGCGTTTCCTTGCTAAAAATAATTTTAGTATGCGAAAATGGCCATACTTTGTTTGCAACAGAAAAAGGAGAAAATAGCGGCAGCTTTGGCGTACGTAATTATTAAAAAACGGTCTCGAAAAACCCGTAAATACTGGGTAAAGCCTTGGATTACCCGTCGTGAGTTTTTCGGAATTGAGAAAAACCTTCTTAGAGAATTGGGTGATGAGGATCCGGAGTTTTTCCGTAATTTTCTCAGGATGACCAGACAAGATTTTTGGTACATTCTGGAGAAAGTCTATTTCCATATTGTTAAACTGGATACCAATATGCGGAAAGCTATAACTCCGAAAATAAGATTGGCGTTGACATTGAGATATTTTGCTACAGGTACTGGTTTTTATACAAGGTCGATATTTGATTTAAGTTTAGTTGAAATAATTTGACAATTGCAGGGGACAGTTATACGTCAATGATGTATTTGTTTCGCTTGGGAATGGGAAGATCAACCGTAAGCAAATGCGAGACGATTAAACCTCGGCGAATTTGATATTTGTGTTGGAAAAATGTGCTACAGCTGTAGTGTTCGGTTTTAATACGACTCTGTATGAATACGCATGCTTGCCGATGCCGTTTCATTAGAAGTGTAGTGAAAAGATGTGCTGCTGATAAAATAGGATTGAATTGGTAAAATCATTTCAACGTGGGGAACCATGGGTAATAAAAACAATCTTTAATTTCCGTAAGGTAGCAGGAAAGCAATAGTTTGTGTTCTTGATTTTTGACCAAACTCGTGACTTTAGTCATGACCTTGAAATGAGGTCAGGCATATATTAATATTTTTTTGAAACGATGATTCTACAATTGATGAAGGGACGGTAAGGGAAAGTAATGAAGAAGGATTTTTTCCGGGAATGAAGGGGAAGGGTGGAAAGGAAGGGGGGAGGGGGTAATAGGTAGCTATGCTTAACAAGTTGTCGTTGTGACTCCTATCTTTTGTCCAAGCTGGAAGGTGCATGGGTCGAACCAAGCTGTAATCAGAGATTATAACCGGATTGTGGGTTCAAATCAAAGTGTAGTTAGTAGTATTAATCTGAAAAAAAAACTACAAGGTATACAGCCCTAAGGGTTGTACGAATGGGTGACGTAGGACTATATCAGATCGTTAGATGAAAGACTAATGTAAACTGCATTTGTGGCATATGTATGTTTATAAGAATCTTTGAGTGCCATTGTTTAAGTAAATGTTTAAAAGAGAGCGAACTATTCAGATTCAATTGTTCATTGAATGCAATGGTGGCTTTGGAAATACGTGGTACAACGCCTGCGTCCATTGAGAAGATTTCTTTTAAAATTCGCTTGTGTGCATCATAAAGGTTGAAATAGTAATGAATGGCCAGCCTCCAGATTATTGTATAAAATATGATTATGGGTAGCTTGACATGTTTCAATAATCTTACTTTTACTCGCTTGTGACCTTTAAAAGGGCCATTGGTTACAAATAACATTAAAGCCAAAGCACGTTCATCGCAAATATGACGTGCCATTCGAATGTCCTTCTCTTTTGACATGACTGGTAGCAGGCACGTTAACGACGTCGATTCACTGTCTGTTGCTCCGAGAAGGTTTTACTAGTTTACTTTCACAGCTTACCGCTTGTTGCATAGCAGAAAATATGGCACATACGTAAAAATATCTGTTTTATTTTTATGAGAGTCCTTATCCTCCTTCCACAGGGGTGGAGGGTCTCAAACCATCATAAAATAAATTCATGCCTCCATAAACCCCGACATGCCAAGTTTGGATCCATTTGCTTGATTAGTTGTCGAGTTATGAGGAAATTTGTATTTCATTTGTATAGGAGCCCCCCCCCTCTTAGAAGGGGAAGAAGTCTCAGTACACCATAGAAAAACTTCTTACCTCAAAAACCCCCACATGCCAAATTTGGTTCCATTTGCTTGATTAGTTCCAGATTTAAGAAGAAAATTGTGTTTCATTTGTATGGGAACCCCCTTCATAGAAGGGGAAGGGGTCTCAGTACACCATCGAAAAAAATACTACCTTCTAAAACCCGCACATGCCAAATTTGGTTCCATTTGCTTGATTAGTTCTAGATTTATGAAGAAATTTGTGTTTCATTTGTATAGGAACCCCCCCCCCCCCTCTCTTACGCCATCCATAAGATTACTCTCTCACCCCTCCATAGAATTGCTGACCATTTTATCTTTCCAACGACATGTAAATTGTTCAGTTTCGTTCAGCATTTGAAATCTTTCATTCCAACGTTACACTTCTATTTTCGTTTTCACAAGGTGCTACCCAGTCCCAGATAGTAAACAAAGACGTAGTCCTACTTCAAAACTTGCGGGCGAATGCTGAAGTAGCTTTATTTTTGAAACTGTTTACAGTTTACAGTATCTACAGCAAACACCCGGGCGATATCACAATAAATCAACGATACTGGTCGCATTGATGAGTCCACACATGGAAAAAATAGTATGAAGAAAGGATAGGAATCTTAGAACTAATAAAATTAAAGGAGGGTTTCAAGTGTTTATTACATATTTAAATTTATCAAACAAATTGTGATCATACCAATGGAGCATTAGTCTAATTCAAAGTCATCAGATAGAAGTATTGGTTGATTAAACTGGAATTCATTTGTTGCTCGGCTGTTGCAATTACAATGATTTGCGGGCGTGACTGTTTCGCGATAAGTCTTTCTTCGTATGTCTGCACAAATCTGTTATTCAACTGTCTTAATGCCATAGCATATTCATTGTAGAGCACAAGATCTTCCGTCCACAATGTTTCCAGTAAGGATGTCGTTGACTCCCCCAATACAGTGGCGCGAATCTTCGGTTTATCTGATTTAGCCGGTTCGGAGAGAATGTCGACACACCTCGACAAAATCGCCTGTTCGTCATATTTGGCCTTTTGCCTTTTCAACCCCCGTCCTTTCTGGTTTGTTCCAATTGGTGTAATAACTGGAACGGGAGATTTCGTGAGCGTCACGGAAAATGAAAGGTTTTGAGCGCTAATAGCTCAGCGGTTTTCCAATCGATTTTCAATATTCTTACACCAATCGATCGGAAAATCTTCTAAGAATTGACCCAAATGAAGAAAAGTATGGATTCTTGATGTTGAACTGTTGAAAAATTGAAAATAATGAACCTTTGTTGTACCAGAATTATCGCTTCGTGATGGGTTGGAAGATTCTTTACGATGATCTAAATATATACCAATTTGATATCTGTGCTTGGGAAGTAAGCCAAAACAAGTGACCAAGTTCCCTCATTTCAACAAGATTTCTTAACACCGCGGTTCAACCTAGACCATTTTGATGTCCTTGCTTGGGAAGTAGAGAGTAGCAAAGTCCCCTCGTGCCAACAGATTTCTTACGAACGCGATTAAACCTAGTCCAATTTGATGTCTGTATTAGGGAAGTGTGCCAGAAAAAATGACACAAGTTCGTTGTCCCAACAGATCGCAAATTCTTTACTGCGAGACGATTAAACCTAGGCGAACTTGATATCTGTGTTGGAAAAATGTGCTACAGCTGTACTGTTCGGTTATAATACGACTGTATGAATACGCATGCTTGCCGTTTCATTAGAAGTGTAGTGAAAAGATGTGCTGTTGATAAAATAGGATTGAATTGGTAAAATCCCTTCAAAGTGGGAAACCATGGATAATAAAAACAATCTTTAATTTCAGTAAGATAGCAGGAAAGCAATAGTTTGTGTTCTTGATTTTGTTAAATTGTTTTCAAATGCACAATCTTTTGAGAATTGAACGTATGCAATGTTACTACTTTGATAAATGTTACATACAACGCATGTAGCATGTATGTAGAGTAAGGAGGGGTAAAAGTGCGATGAGGGTAAAAGTGCGATTCAATAATATATCAGTGCGGATTTCGAGTAAATTGACTACATTGGCATGGATGGGCGAGTACTTTGACAGATTAAATCTATCATAAACATTTGTTGTTTACGAAGCATAGTTGCTGAGTTATGGGTAAATGTTATTTTAGAACGGTTTTGATGTAATATTTCGTTATACGGCAAATACGATATCAACAGGAGGATATTACTTGTTGACAAATTGTAGCAGCGTTTTACATCACTCAGATATCTCTCTTGAAATTGCGGTGAGAAGAATTTACAAAATATATTTCGCTTTTCCATAATTTAATCAAACCCCGTCAAGTGCGTAGTGGGGCAAAAGTTCGATTTAGTGACGGGGTAAAAGTTCGATTCTTGAATCGAGAATTTAACTCATTTTACTGACGGGACGACGACACTATGCAAGTTCTTGCGACTTGTAAGATACTGCGTGCGACGCTGTTCGTTTGTCAACGTTATAGCCGCGATTCTCAACGGGGTTGCTCGGGGAAAGGTTTCGTTTCTATCACGGAGCGATGTTTTGCTGCGCGGTGCGACCTTTTATATTTTATGCTTCCGCCTGATGTGCAACTCGCACAGAAGGGCGTGTTTTGCTTAGCGTGCGACCCTTGCGACGGGCGCAGGTAAAACACTTTTATTATTGTTTAGCGTTTGCGCTTGCTTGCCAGACGCTTTGGGAAAACACACCGTATGGCGTCTGATAGCACTTTTTACTATATAAGAATTAGGCAGAGGAAATAAAGACGAGTCTGAAGTTTGCCGTAGAACGGACAGTAACATCTACTACTGGTGATGACAGTCCCATTCTATACAGGAGATCCCAAAAACGGCAATGGTAGAGAACAACAGTTCTAGTTGGCGACCGTGAGAAAAAAAAAAAGAAAGAGAAAAAAGTGCAAAAGTGACAAGATCATTAATCCTTGTGAACAGTTTCGTTGCTAATCAGCACTGCCCAAACCAAGTTAGAGTGATTCAATTGATCAATAAATGCGTGTGATTAGTTCAGGAAACGAATCAGTCGGTACTGTCGAGAACCGTAAGAGGGCCATCCGGCACCACTTCTCGAGCCACCAGCAGAGCTTCCGACTCGACTGAACAACCGGGACATTTTGTACCAATACCCAATGACGACAGAAGAGGGTAGGTACCCACCCCGATCGTGACAGTGAAAGAGAAAGTAATTGATCATAGGACTTGACGCGCGGTGTATTTTGATCGAAACAAAGTAGAGAGTGAAACGTTTTGAACCGGGCCCAAGTAGCGGTGAAAGAATGGAAAAGTGCTTCGCCTAACCTTGAAAAACGATATCCGCTGACCTGAGACAGCGAGCTTGTGAAATAGGATACAACGTTGCTGAAGAAAAGGGCACGAGTCTTCTTCCCAAAACGGTAATCAAAAGTTAGCCGCATCCACCCATCAATACCGTGAGATCAACCTAATATGGGCTGGTTCAGTGGTGACACTTTCATCACAAACACCTTGGGTACCACGGAGACCAAAGTCATCGCTGGATCCATCTGCGCGTTCGTGGCAACCATCATTGGCTATTTGGCACTAAAAACGCTGATGGCATACAACAAGAAGACGATGTTGGAAGCAGCACGGCGGGAGTTGCAGTTAAACAACATCACGACGCAGCGGTAAGCGAATGAAGAAAAAATAACTACAAATATACAATATAAATAAAAAACAAAATAAATACTAATAGTGACACATGATGCACAAAACTGAGTTACTAGACTAATTTAAAATATATGGACCCCATTAGAACGAAACTCGAGTCATTGAAAAAACTAGAGTCAAATTTCAAAAGGGCACCAAACAGGAATTACACTAAATGGTTTTTAGATAGGAAGTTGGCGGAAGTAAAACTAATTCGAAGCGAAATAGTAGAACTGCTTAGCGCTATCGAACACATAATAGATAGCGAAACATTAAGACTTTTATATCAAGAGGCAAACAATATAGCCGGAAGTTTAACGCAACAGATACAGACAAAGTTGCAATACGCAAAAGGGGGGAACTCTCTAAAAACAATTGCTAAAACAGCTATCATCTGCAACAGATCTTACACAATGGCTTTTGATATTAAAACAGCCACTGCCATCGTTATGCCCTACGACGGCAACGCTGAAAATTTAGGTTCATTTGTTGATGTAGCCAATCTACTGGACGAGCTAACCGATCCAGCACACAAAGCTGTAGCAGTGAAATTTATACGGTGTAGATTGTCTGGAAGAGCCAGGTTAGGCTTACCAGAAAATATTGACACTATACAACAATTAATAAATAATGTAAAAACACGATGTGCGGACCTCACAACACCGGAAAATGCGATAGCGAAATTAAAAGCGACGTCACAGAAAAATAATATTAATAATTTCTGTAGCGAGGTCGAGACATTGACCGACCAGCTACAGAATATATACATATCAAAGAAAGTACCAGAAGAAATGGCTCAATCAATGGCCACAAAAGCGGGAATTGATGCCCTCATCAACGGCGTCAAAAATGACATAACAAAATTAATCCTACAAGCAGGTACGTTTGCCACAATCAGAGATGCCGTACAGAAAGTAACGGAACGTGGAACAGAGGAGACGCCCAACGCCGCACAAATCTTCCACATAAACAATAATAGATGGGGGAACATGAGAAACAATAACTGGAACCAACGCGGGGGAAACAACAATCGCGGTCGAAACCTCGCTAGACAGTATGGTCAAAATAATCGAGGTTATGGTAATTATAACAACTACCATAACCAGAATAATAACGATTTCAGTACAAATAATGGTTACCGGAATGAAAACCGAAGACCAAACAATCAAAATCGGGGTTATGGTAATCATAACCGTTATAACAGTAACAACGAAAGATTCAGGGGTCGTAACGTATATTATGCGGAAAACGACCAGTCGTCATCGGTACAGCCTCAAACCGAGACGAGGGAAATGCAAGAGGTTGCTCACCCAAGAGCGTAAAAATTTTTTCAATAAAGACAAATTATAGTAATTTTATTACATTAAAACTGGAGATGTGTGATAAACCCTGCACGCTAATAGTCGATACAGGGGCCGACATTTCCATTATTAAGGAAAATATTTTAAGACATAATACAAATATATATACTAAACATAAATGTACGATTAATGGTATAACTAGTGGTAAGATAGAAACCATAGGAATTTCATATACCAACCTTATACTAAATAATATAAAAATTCCTATAAATTTCCAAGTGGTCGACAAAGATTTTCCGATAGCCACAAATGGAATTTTAGGACGCGACTTTCTTGCCCATTATGGCGCCAATATTTGTTTAAAAACATGGCTTCTAAGTTTTGATTTCGAAAACCAAACTTTCGAAATACCAATTGAAGATAATTTCAAAAACAAAATTATTATTCCACCAAGATGCCAGGTGATAAAACGAGTCAACCTTGGAGAAATTACCGAAGATAGCGTAATTTTAGGAGACCAAATTGACCCGGGGGTATTTTATACAAATACAATTGTAAGCCCCAAAGCACACTATATACAATTAATCAATATAAATGAATACCCGGTGACGGTTAACAATAAAATTCGTCCACAGGTATTACCTTTAAAGAAATTTGAGCTAAAGCCCGAAGAAGGGAACCAACAAAGCGAGCAAGAAAGAATCGAAAAACTAACCAAAGAAATCAACTTAAAGATATACCCGGAGGCAAAAGATAAATTAAAGAAACTATGCATAAAATATAACGATATTTTTGCCCTAGAAGGCGACACGTTAACAACTAACAATTTTTACAAACAACAAATTACGTTGCAGGCGGGCAACGCAGTATATATAAAAAATTATCGAACCCCGGAGGCACATCTTAACGAGATTGACAAACAAGTCAATAAGATGCTGAGGGAAAAAATTATAAGACCATCTACAAGCCCATTCAATTCGCCCATATTACTAGTCCCAAAGAAATCGGAAACTGAGGAGAAGAAATGGCGGCTAGTAGTGGATTTCCGCCAGCTCAACAAAAACGTAATCCCGGATAAATTCCCGTTACCACGTATAGAAGAACTTTTAGATAATCTTGGCCGAGCCAAGTATTTTACCACCCTAGACCTAATGTCAGGGTTTCATCAAATTGAACTCGAAGAAGATTCAAAACGAGTTACAGCCTTTTCGACAAATGCGGGACACTATGAGTTCAACCGCTTACCCTTTGGACTGAATATTTCCCCAAATAGCTTCCAAAGGATGATGACAATAGCACTAAGCGGGTTACCACCCGAATGTGCATTCTTATATATCGACGACATCATCGTTGTCGGATGTTCAATAAATCACCACCTCGCAAACCTCGAGAAAGTGTTTGAAAAAATGAGATTTTATAATTTAAAATTAAATCCTAGAAAATGTAATTTTTTCAAAAATGAAGTCACATATTTGGGACATCATATTTCAGAAACAAGTATACAGCCTGACAAATCAAAATATGCAATTATAAAAAACTATCCAATACCCACCAACGTAGACGACGTACGCCGCTTCGTTGCTTTTTGTAATTATTACAGAAGATTTATAAATAATTTCGCAGATATTGCTCGACCTTTGAACAAACTGCTGAGGAAAAATGTAACCTTCGAATGGAAACCTGAATGCCAATCGGCAATTCGACACACTTAAAAGGAACTTGATTTCTCCAACCATTCTTCAATTTCCAGATTTCACGAGAGAATTCATCCTTACAACAGATGCTTCTAAAGTAGCTTGCGGAGCAGTACTTGCTCAGCGGCACGGAAATATAGAATTACCCGTGGCATTTGCCAGTAAAGGATTCACGAAAGGTGAATCAAATAAATCAACAATCGAACAAGAGCTGGTTGCCATTCATTGGGCGATCATGCATTTTAGACCCTATTTATATGGCCGAAAATTTCTGGTTCGAACGGACCATAGGCCTTTGGTATATTTATTTTCAATGAGAAACCCCTCATCTAGGCTAACTAGAATGAGAGTGGACCTCGAAGAATTCGTTTTTGACGTAGAATACGTCCAAGGAAAATTAAATGTAGGAGCTGATGCGTTATCTAGAATAAGCATAGACTCCGAAACCTTAAAGAATATTCAAGTATTAATCGTACAGACAAGATCACGTACGAGAAAGCAACATGAAAATAATCAAGATCCATTGCCGACACGCAGTGATGCGCCCGAGTCTGATCAACTTAAGGCGTATGAGGCACTGAACTCGCATGAAGTCTTCGATTTACCAAAACTGATTTTAGAGCTGATGCGCGACAACTCTGATTTCAGACAGATAAAAATAACAATTACAAATAAAACAAGGAAACGTCAGCTAGCGACGTCTGAAGGTAAGCTCATACCTGAAAATAAAAAATTTGCAAATATTTTAAAAGAAATTGAGAAAATGGCCAAAAACTTAAAAATATCCACTTTAGCTCTAGCGCTAAATAGTGATATTTTCCAGATTGTAGGACCGCAATTCTTCAAGGAGAACTGCGAACAACTGGAATCGTTAAAGATAATATTATATCAACCTCGGAAGTTGATAGAAAATAAAAATGAGCAACAAGAAATTATAAAAGCAAATCACGACTCTCCCATAGGTGGACACATCGGTGTACACAGATTATATAAAAAATTAAACAATCTTTATCATTGGCCTAAAATGAGGCAAACCATTCAAAACTATGTGAAAACATGCATTAAATGCAAAGAGAATAAACACGGGGTGAAAACAAATGAAAACTTTGTTTTCTCCCCGGTAACACCTAAAACTTTTGACTCCATAACAATGGATACCATTGGACCGTTTAACAAGTCCAATACAGGAAATAGATACGCATTAACCATACAATGTGATCTATCCAAATACATTATCATTAAACCAATAGTAGATAAATCTGCAAACTCGATAGCAAAGACATTTGTAGAAAATTTAATTTTAGTTTACGGAGCACCATCTGTCATTAGAACAGATCAAGGCACCGAATATAAAAACGAACTGTTAGAAAAAATCTCACAGTACCTACATGTCAAACAACAATTTAGTACTCCTTATCACCCACAAACAATCGGAGGATTGGAGCGAAACCACCGTTGTCTAAACGAATATGTTAGGCAATTTATTAACGATGCACAAACGGATTGGGATGAATGGCTACCATACTATGCATTCTGTTATAATACAACACCTGTTAACACCTGTTATAATACAACACCAACACACCTTTTGAGTTAATATTTGGTAAAATCTGCAGCCTTCCGCACAACATAAAGAACGCCACTTTAGTAGAACCAATATACAACCCAGATTCCTATTATCAAGAACTAAAACACAAATTGCAAAAAGCAACCATTATAGCCAGAGAAGCAATAAACAAGGCAAAATCCAGAAGGAATGAAACACAAACAACTAATTCAAATCCAATCCAGGTACAGATAGGGGATAAAGTAATGCTAACAAACGAAAATAGAAGAAAGTTTGATAAAGTGTATAAGGGTCCTTATATCATTGTAAAAATTGAGCACCCAAACGTTATCATAAAGGACAATACGGGTACCATCACCACAGTACATAAAAATAGAATCATAAAGGTTTAAGCTTCCCCTACGGAGGGAAGGGATATTAATGAAATTTTAATGATATAAGTAGCATAATGAGGAATAGAATCCAAAAAATTTAGATTTAGAGATACACAATGTAATGAATAGACTTTAAGCACAAAAACAATAATTAAAATTATAAAATAACAGCCCATCAGATGTCATACGGTCCGCCGAATGGCAAATTCTCTTTAACGGGGTAGGAGTAGCATCCCTGCTACCTCCTATAGGAATTTCCTTCTTGCAAACAGGAATTCCCTTTTTTATAATTTCAAATCGGTTAAGTTCATTTGCTTAACAAATGACAAACATCCGCGGCCTTGGAAAAACCGTGCTAGCAATGTTTTGCTGCGCGGTGCGACCTTTTATATTTTATGCTTCCGCCTGATGTGCAACTCGCACAGAAGGGCGTGTTTTGCTTAGCGTGCGACCCTTGCGACGGGCGCAGGTAAACCACTTTTATTATTGTTTAGCGTTTGCGCTTGCTTGCCAGACGCTTTGGGAAAACACACCGCTGAAGTTTGCCGTAGAACGGACAGTAACATCTACTACTGGTGATGACAGTCCCATTCTATACAGGAGATCCCAAAAACGGCAATGGTAGAGAACAACAGTTCTAGTTCATCAACAACAGTCTAGTTCAACAACAGTTCATTTTCAAATTGAGTTTTCGATATAACAATAAATATTTTCATTTCAATCATATATATCAGTTTGAAACAAAATGAAATTTCTGTTTGTGCGTAAAACAACCATAAATGTGGTTGAAATTACATTTTTACCTTTGTTATAGAGCAAGGAGGGGTAAAAGTGCGATTTAATGATTTATCGGTGCAGATTCCAAGTAAATTGACTACATTGCTATTAATGGGTGACTACTTTGACAGCTTGAATCCAAGGTAAACTTTAGCTGCTTACGAAGCATAGTTGCTAAGTTATGTGCAAAGTTATTTTAGGGCGGTTTTGATGTAATTTTTTGTTATACGGCTAATACGATATCAACAGGAGGATATAACTTGTTGAAAATTTGTAGCAATGTTTTACATCACTCGCATATCTGTTTTGAAAATACGTTGAAAAGAGTTTACAAAATATATTTCGCTTTTCCATAATTTAATCAAACCCCGTCAAGCGCCTAGCGGGGTATAAGTGCGATTCACGGACGGGCAAAATTGCGATTCATGGACGAGGCAAAAATGTCTACAGCTTTTGGCACTATATTACACATACTAGAAATGGAAGATCTGCAGAAAACTGTGTGCTCTACAGATGTTGGTCGAAGGAAAACAATGTTTTTCCGCTGATGAAAAAAAAAACAAACGTTTGGGAAAGTTTCGATCTGTCGGAAACTGCAATAGACCAGCGCAAAATAGGAATGGTGTAAATTGAGAATATTTCTTACCGAAACATATCGCAGATTTGAGATAATATGATTTTGTTAGCTACTGCTGTCCTAATTTCATGGATTCGAGCTTCGCACTTTTGCCCCGCGGTATTCGCATTTTTGCCCCGCTAGTGGGGTATTCTTTGCACATCCTTTGTTGCGGGTCACCGGCAACACTCGCGACCGTCTCGTCCTGAATGATCTAGTGTTACTATAGATAGTTTTTGTGGTCTTGTGTTGACTAATGTTTTATGGAAGAGTCTCGAATTTCTCGAGTTCGATTAGTTTTTGAGTTTCGCAAAAATTTCTGTTTTATTTGTATGAGAGTCCATATCCCCGTACCACAGGAGTGAGAGGTCTCTAACTATCGTAAAATGAATTCAAGACTCCAAAATCTCCCACATGCCAAATTTGGTTCCATTTGCTTGATTAGTTCTCAAGTTATAAGGAAATTTGAATTTCATTTGTATGGGAGCTCCCCTCTTAAAAGGAGCTCATCATAGAAAAAATTTCTGCCATCTAAAACTCCCACATGCCAAATTTGGTTCCATTTGATTGATTAGTACCTATGAGAGGATGGCGGAAACGTACATCGGACTGAAAGCTGAAGCCAAACGGATAGGACTTGTCATTAATATATCGAAAACAAAATACATGAAAGGAAGAGGTTCTAAAGAAGTGAATGCTGACCTCCCTCCTCGGATTCATTTAGACGGTGATGAAATCGAGGTGGTAGAAGAGTTCGTGTATCTGGGCTCACTGGTTACCGCAGACAACGACACCAGCAGAGAAATACAAAGACGCATTATGGCAGGAAATCGTGCCTACTTTGGACTCCGTAGGACGCTGCGATCGAACAAAATTCGCCACCGCACGAAGTTAACAATCTACAAGACGCTGATTAGACCGGTAGTCCTTTACGGCCATGAGACATGGACTATGCTCGTGGAGGACCAACGCGCCCTTAGTGTTTTCGAACGGAAGGTGTTGCGCACCATCTACGGCGGAGTGCAGATGGAAGACGGAACGTGGAGGAGGCGAATGAACCATGAATAGCATCAGCTGCTTAGGGAACCACCCATCGCTGCCACCGCAAAAATCGGTCGCCTGCGATGGGCTGGGCATGTCGTGAGGATGTCGGGCGACTGCCCGGTTAAAAAAGTTCTCAATAACGATCCGACTGGAACGAGACGGCGGGGCGCGCAGCGAGCAAGATGGATCGATCAAGTGGAAGGCGACCTGCGAACCCTACGTAGACTACGTGGCTGGCGAATTGCGGCCATGGACCGAGTAGAATGGAGACGACTTCTTCGTACAGCAGAGGAAACCACGGCCTGGAGCTGATTAAGTAAGTAAGTAAGTTGATTGATTAGTTCTCGAGATAAGAGGAAATTTGCATTTCATTTGTATGGAAGCCCACCCTCTTAAAGGGGAGATGGGTCATAACTCGCTTTCTAAAGAAAAGAGGGGTCTCAATTCACCATAGAAAAAAATCTTGCGTCCAAAACCACTTACATGTCAAATTTGGTTCCATTTGCTTGATTAGTTCTAGAGTTATGAGGAAATTTGTATTTCGTTTGTATGAGACCCCCCCTCTTAAAAAGGTAAGGGGTCCTAATTCATCATAGAAAAAATGGTTGCTTCCAGAAACACCCACATGCCAAATATGGTTCCATTTGCTTGATTAGTTCTCGAATTATGAGGAAATTTGTATTTTAATTGTGTAGAAGCACCCCCTCTTAAAGTTGGGAGGGGTTCTAATTCACCATAGAAAATATTTTTGCCTCCAGAAACCTCCACATGCCAAATTTGGTTCTATTTGCTTGATTAGTTCTCGAGTTATGAGGAAATTTGAATTTCATTTGTATAGGAGCCCCCCCTCCTAAAGTGGGGAGGGGTCCCAATTCATCATAGAAAAAAAATTTGTCTCCAAAAACACCCACGTGCCAAATTTGGTTCCATTTGTATAGGAGCCCCCCTCCTAAAGTGAGGAGGGGTCCCAGTTCATCATAGAAAAAATTTTTGTCTCCAAAAACACCCACGTGTCAAATAATTATTATAATTCCCCTTATAAAGAGGGGAGGGGTCTCAATTTACCATAGAATAAATTCTTGTCACCGGAAACACCCACATGCCAAATTTTGTTCTATTTGCTTGATTAGTTGTCGAGTTATGCAGAAATTTGTGTTTCATTTGTATGGGAGCCCCCCCTCTTAGTGGGGGGAGGGGTTTCTAACCATCACTAAAACCTTTCCTGGCCCCAAAAAACCTCTACATGCATATTTTCATGCCGATTGGTTCAGTAGTTTTCGATTCTATAAGGAACATACGGACAGACAGACAGACAGACAGACAGACAGACAGACAGACAGACAGACAGACAGACAGACAGACAGACAGACAGACAGACAGACAGACAGACAGACAGACAGACAGACAGACAGACAGACAGACAGACAGACAGACAGACAGACAGACAGACAGACAGACAGACAGACAGACAGACAGACAGACAGACAGACAGACAGACAGACAGACAGACAGACAGACAGACAGACAGACAGACAGACAGACAGACAGACAGACAGACAGACAGACAGACAGACAGACAGACAGACAGACAGACAGACAGACAGACAGACAGACAGACAGACAGACAGACAGACAGACAGACAGACAGACAGACAGACAGACAGACAGACAGACAGACAGACAGACAGACAGACAGACAGACAGACAGACAGACAGACAGACAGACAGACAGACAGACAGACAGACAGACAGACAGACAGACAGACAGACAGACAGACAGACAGACAGACAGACAGACAGACAGACAGACAGACAGACAGACAGACAGACAGACAGACAGACAGACAGACAGACAGACAGACAGACAGACAGACAGACAGACAGACAGACAGACAGACAGACAGACAGACAGACAGACAGACAGACAGACAGACAGACAGACAGACAGACAGACAGACAGACAGACAGACAGACAGACAGACAGACAGACAGACAGACAGACAGACAGACAGACAGACAGACAGACAGACAGACAGACAGACAGACAGACAGACAGACAGACAGACAGACAGACAGACAGACAGACAGACAGACAGACAGACAGACAGACAGACAGACAGACAGACAGACAGACAGACAGACAGACAGACAGACAGACAGACAGACAGACAGACAGACAGACAGACAGACAGACAGACAGACAGACAGACAGACAGACAGACAGACAGACAGACAGACAGACAGACAGACAGACAGACAGACAGACAGACAGACAGACAGACAGACAGACAGACAGACAGACAGACAGACAGACAGACAGACAGACAGACAGACAGACAGACAGACAGACAGACAGACAGACAGACAGACAGACAGACAGACAGACAGACAGACAGACAGACAGACAGACAGACAGACAGACAGACAGACAGACAGACAGACAGACAGACAGACAGACAGACAGACAGACAGACAGACAGACAGACAGACAGACAGACAGACAGACAGACAGACAGACAGACAGACAGACAGACAGACAGACAGACAGACAGACAGACAGACAGACAGACAGACAGACAGACAGACAGACAGACAGACAGACAGACAGACAGACAGACAGACAGACAGACAGACAGACAGACAGACAGACAGACAGACAGACAGACAGACAGACAGACAGACAGACAGACAGACAGACAGACAGACAGACAGACAGACAGACAGACAGACAGACAGACAGACAGACAGACAGACAGACAGACAGACAGACAGACAGACAGACAGACAGACAGACAGACAGACAGACAGACAGACAGACAGACAGACAGACAGACAGACAGACAGACAGACAGACAGACAGACAGACAGACAGACAGACAGACAGACAGACAGACAGACAGACAGACAGACAGACAGACAGACAGACAGACAGACAGACAGACAGACAGACAGACAGACAGACAGACAGACAGACAGACAGACAGACAGACAGACAGACAGACAGACAGACAGACAGACAGACAGACAGACAGACAGACAGACAGACAGACAGACAGACAGACAGACAGACAGACAGACAGACAGACAGACAGACAGACAGACAGACAGACAGACAGACAGACAGACAGACAGACAGACAGACAGACAGACAGACAGACAGACAGACAGACAGACAGACAGACAGACAGACAGACAGACAGACAGACAGACAGACAGACAGACAGACAGACAGACAGACAGACAGACAGACAGACAGACAGACAGACAGACAGACAGACAGACAGACAGACAGACAGACAGACAGACAGACAGACAGACAGACAGACAGACAGACAGACAGACAGACAGACAGACAGACAGACAGACAGACAGACAGACAGACAGACAGACAGACAGACAGACAGACAGACAGACAGACAGACAGACAGACAGACAGACAGACAGACAGACAGACAGACAGACAGACAGACAGACAGACAGACAGACAGACAGACAGACAGACAGACAGACAGACAGACAGACAGACAGACAGACAGACAGACAGACAGACAGACAGACAGACAGACAGACAGACAGACAGACAGACAGACAGACAGACAGACAGACAGACAGACAGACAGACAGACAGACAGACAGACAGACAGACAGACAGACAGACAGACAGACAGACAGACAGACAGACAGACAGACAGACAGACAGACAGACAGACAGACAGACAGACAGACAGACAGACAGACAGACAGACAGACAGACAGACAGACAGACAGACAGACAGACAGACAGACAGACAGACAGACAGACAGACAGACAGACAGACAGACAGACAGACAGACAGACAGACAGACAGACAGACAGACAGACAGACAGACAGACAGACAGACAGACAGACAGACAGACAGACAGACAGACAGACAGACAGACAGACAGACAGACAGACAGACAGACAGACAGACAGACAGACAGACAGACAGACAGACAGACAGACAGACAGACAGACAGACAGACAGACAGACAGACAGACAGACAGACAGACAGACAGACAGACAGACAGACAGACAGACAGACAGACAGACAGACAGACAGACAGACAGACAGACAGACAGACAGACAGACAGACAGACAGACAGACAGACAGACAGACAGACAGACAGACAGACAGACAGACAGACAGACAGACAGACAGACAGACAGACAGACAGACAGACAGACAGACAGACAGACAGACAGACAGACAGACAGACAGACAGACAGACAGACAGACAGACAGACAGACAGACAGACAGACAGACAGACAGACAGACAGACAGACAGACAGACAGACAGACAGACAGACAGACAGACAGACAGACAGACAGACAGACAGACAGACAGACAGACAGACAGACAGACAGACAGACAGACAGACAGACAGACAGACAGACAGACAGACAGACAGACAGACAGACAGACAGACAGACAGACAGACAGACAGACAGACAGACAGACAGACAGACAGACAGACAGACAGACAGACAGACAGACAGACAGACAGACAGACAGACAGACAGACAGACAGACAGACAGACAGACAGACAGACAGACAGACAGACAGACAGACAGACAGACAGACAGACAGACAGACAGACAGACAGACAGACAGACAGACAGACAGACAGACAGACAGACAGACAGACAGACAGACAGACAGACAGACAGACAGACAGACAGACAGACAGACAGACAGACAGACAGACAGACAGACAGACAGACAGACAGACAGACAGACAGACAGACAGACAGACAGACAGACAGACAGACAGACAGACAGACAGACAGACAGACAGACAGACAGACAGACAGACAGACAGACAGACAGACAGACAGACAGACAGACAGACAGACAGACAGACAGACAGACAGACAGACAGACAGACAGACAGACAGACAGACAGACAGACAGACAGACAGACAGACAGACAGACAGACAGACAGACAGACAGACAGACAGACAGACAGACAGACAGACAGACAGACAGACAGACAGACAGACAGACAGACAGACAGACAGACAGACAGACAGACAGACAGACAGACAGACAGACAGACAGACAGACAGACAGACAGACAGACAGACAGACAGACAGACAGACAGACAGACAGACAGACAGACAGACAGACAGACAGACAGACAGACAGACAGACAGACAGACAGACAGACAGACAGACAGACAGACAGACAGACAGACAGACAGACAGACAGACAGACAGACAGACAGACAGACAGACAGACAGACAGACAGACAGACAGACAGACAGACAGACAGACAGACAGACAGACAGACAGACAGACAGACAGACAGACAGACAGACAGACAGACAGACAGACAGACAGACAGACAGACAGACAGACAGACAGACAGACAGACAGACAGACAGACAGACAGACAGACAGACAGACAGACAGACAGACAGACAGACAGACAGACAGACAGACAGACAGACAGACAGACAGACAGACAGACAGACAGACAGACAGACAGACAGACAGACAGACAGACAGACAGACAGACAGACAGACAGACAGACAGACAGACAGACAGACAGACAGACAGACAGACAGACAGACAGACAGACAGACAGACAGACAGACAGACAGACAGACAGACAGACAGACAGACAGACAGACAGACAGACAGACAGACAGACAGACAGACAGACAGACAGACAGACAGACAGACAGACAGACAGACAGACAGACAGACAGACAGACAGACAGACAGACAGACAGACAGACAGACAGACAGACAGACAGACAGACAGACAGACAGACAGACAGACAGACAGACAGACAGACAGACAGACAGACAGACAGACAGACAGACAGACAGACAGACAGACAGACAGACAGACAGACAGACAGACAGACAGACAGACAGACAGACAGACAGACAGACAGACAGACAGACAGACAGACAGACAGACAGACAGACAGACAGACAGACAGACAGACAGACAGACAGACAGACAGACAGACAGACAGACAGACAGACAGACAGACAGACAGACAGACAGACAGACAGACAGACAGACAGACAGACAGACAGACAGACAGACAGACAGACAGACAGACAGACAGACAGACAGACAGACAGACAGACAGACAGACAGACAGACAGACAGACAGACAGACAGACAGACAGACAGACAGACAGACAGACAGACAGACAGACAGACAGACAGACAGACAGACAGACAGACAGACAGACAGACAGACAGACAGACAGACAGACAGACAGACAGACAGACAGACAGACAGACAGACAGACAGACAGACAGACAGACAGACAGACAGACAGACAGACAGACAGACAGACAGACAGACAGACAGACAGACAGACAGACAGACAGACAGACAGACAGACAGACAGACAGACAGACAGACAGACAGACAGACAGACAGACAGACAGACAGACAGACAGACAGACAGACAGACAGACAGACAGACAGACAGACAGACAGACAGACAGACAGACAGACAGACAGACAGACAGACAGACAGACAGACAGACAGACAGACAGACAGACAGACAGACAGACAGACAGACAGACAGACAGACAGACAGACAGACAGACAGACAGACAGACAGACAGACAGACAGACAGACAGACAGACAGACAGACAGACAGACAGACAGACAGACAGACAGACAGACAGACAGACAGACAGACAGACAGACAGACAGACAGACAGACAGACAGACAGACAGACAGACAGACAGACAGACAGACAGACAGACAGACAGACAGACAGACAGACAGACAGACAGACAGACAGACAGACAGACAGACAGACAGACAGACAGACAGACAGACAGACAGACAGACAGACAGACAGACAGACAGACAGACAGACAGACAGACAGACAGACAGACAGACAGACAGACAGACAGACAGACAGACAGACAGACAGACAGACAGACAGACAGACAGACAGACAGACAGACAGACAGACAGACAGACAGACAGACAGACAGACAGACAGACAGACAGACAGACAGACAGACAGACAGACAGACAGACAGACAGACAGACAGACAGACAGACAGACAGACAGACAGACAGACAGACAGACAGACAGACAGACAGACAGACAGACAGACAGACAGACAGACAGACAGACAGACAGACAGACAGACAGACAGACAGACAGACAGACAGACAGACAGACAGACAGACAGACAGACAGACAGACAGACAGACAGACAGACAGACAGACAGACAGACAGACAGACAGACAGACAGACAGACAGACAGACAGACAGACAGACAGACAGA